>NC_051452.1:16445761-16449554 GCF_001649575.2 Kryptolebias marmoratus | reverse complement strand
GGGATTCCCCTGGAGGAGCTGGCCCAAGTGGCTGGGGAGAGGGAAGTCTGGGTCTCCCTGCTTAGGCTGCTGCCCCCGCGACCCGACCCCGGATAAGCAATGGATGGATGGATGGATGGATGGATGGATGGATGGATGGATGGATGGATGGATTAGCAAATTTCATAAACCCATACTTTGATCACAATGAAACAATAAACATATCAGTTGTTGAAATTTAAAAAAATGTATCTGTTTGTAGTTGTATATTTTATGACAACAACACATGGGCTTATACTGAATTGTTCACAGATTTTCCATGGGTGTGGGTCAATTAAATTTTTTTCCATAAATGTGTAGCTTAGGAATCCATCTCTCATGTTTATGCCAGCAAATTGGCCTACCTTGGTCCAAACTCTTACAAATTTGGAAAATTCCAAAAAAATTGCAATTTCCCTGCTCTACTGCCAGAGTTTGGACCGTATATATACGCATTAAGTGCCTTTACACTTAATGCGTACACATATATGTTACCCCTCTTTTGAAAATAAAAAGCTTCCAGATTTCAGTGATATGTATCATTAATATATAGGACTAGCAAATCTGTCTCTAATTTGCACATGGAAAGTGCTAAAAATGCAACCGTCTGAGACACCAAAAATGCTGATTTAGGCAATTTTTCAGCCTAGCTAGTTTCCATGGCAACCAAAGTAATATTTTTGAAAATACTTTGGGATGTGCCATTTTATACCTAAAAATGCATGTGTGAAAAGTTTCATTAAGATCCGCCAACCTCGACTTTCCACCCTATGACTGATTTTCTCTGTCGGCTGCTCTTAAGGACTGACAAAAGATCCATGAGTTCATTTGTTCTGGGAGGAACAGAGACTGCACATTGGACCAGTTCAAGAAACACCTTGTGTTGTTATTTTGTAGTTTAGTAAATGCATCTATAACCCTTAGCTACAATAATTAAATAAAATACTCTGGGTTTGAAAGCACTGTTTGACTATTATCCTACTTCAAATTAATTTTGACTTTAATCTTGAAAAAAGGACTAGGTTAACCTCTTCAATCTTCACATTTTGAGTTTAATTTTGACATTTCAACTTTAGTCTCAGTGTTTTGACTTTGAGCTAAATATTATGACTTTAATATTGGCATAAAAAATTTAGTTACAGAACTGGGAGGCAAAAAAAGTCCTCTCCCTTTGTTTTACTTCTGAGTGACCCTAATATGCTGTAGTTTTATACTGTAGTCCTCTATTATCCAATTAGTTCAGTTTTATTTGGAGCTATTTTGGAAAATAAACAGAGTAAAACTGTTGAAAAGAAAAGCTTAATAAACAAAACATGAATGGTGTGTTTTTACATTTTTGAAGGTGTACAGTGAGAGTAGTAGTTCCTTTAATTACTCACTGCCTATTAACTTATTTCTGTTGTTCCTGTGGTAGAAGGTTCCTCCTGCAGATGAGGGAGTTAAACCGACCACTACCACCCTGTCAACAGTTAATAGCACCGATTCCAGAGCCAGTTCACATGGTATTCTTCCAAGTCTGATGGGTCAAAACGCCAGGAAGTCCCTTCCGCCGCAGAACAAAAAGAGCAACAAAAGAGGTGACAGCCAGCAAATCCCCTCTGTTGGTCCCCACAGTTTGAGTTGATAGAATTAGTTATATTCTGAACAGAAAAGCTCTATCATGGAATAACATAAAAATTTAAATCTCTTAAAAAAAATTCTTATAATCCAGTGTTTAAAAATTAGTTAATGACCCTTAACGGTACCAAGTCCACCCAAAAGGTGACTCTTGTTTGACTTAAGTACCTATCTTTTCATCCAAAGTGCATACAGTCCAATTCAGGTTAGGAACAGTAGGGACAGAAATTTTAAGGCAATATCTGTTCAACTGTTAAGTCTTGAACCTGTTAACTCACCAGGACTTGTTGTGTTTTTGTTTTTTTCTTCCACAGTGTGTTTTTGGAAGTACTGTTCCCAGAACTGACTGCTTTCTAGAACAGTACCGACATGCTCTGCCTGCTGGTCCTTCATTCCTGCTCTTCCTGCTGACCACATCTTCTCATACATTACCATGACACTCACTGCTAATCAAAACACACTTCCTTCATAAGACCAATCTAGTTTAAAGTTTCAAGCACATTGCTTTTATTTCCTACAGTTTGTAAAATTATACATGAGTAGCAGCTAGATTTGTTTTCCAGTGATGTACTCATTAGACAAGTGTTTTTACTCTTGCAAACAGAATATTGTCTAAACTGATTTGTTGACATAAATCGGTGGTTTGACTTTATGATCCATCCACCTGTCCCTACAGGCTCCTTTCTTTTACTGTGTGTCTGACTTCTGAGTGCTAGGAGACTGTTGCTGTGGAATCAGGGGGCGCTGCACTTTCCCCCTCGACTGGCGCCAGGGCTGACTTGGACCTTTTTATTCACTTAGTAATTAACCAGACTGAGCAATCAAAGATGACGATGTGTGCTTGTGGCCAGGGCACATGAACAAACACTTCTGGTAACCATTTTTTCTCTATCAGAGGACAAGACTTCAGTTTTGGATGTGTGCAAACTTTCAAATAGTTGTTTTCTGTCATGATAAAGATCAGCTGTGACAATAAAGTCTGATTCTTTTCTTCTGCATTTTCACTGTATTTTAGTTGTTCATTGAGGAAACTCTCAGCTCATTTACTAAAACATTTCTTTAAAACTTTAGTTACCTAAAAAAGTTGTCAACAATTCTCTGAAAGCAGATCTTGCTGCATTTACACCTTTCCTCCACACACAACGTTTTTAATCAGAAAAAAATATTATTTTTATCACTTGCCACAGAAAGGCAAATAGTTGACAATAATGTTTTGGCCTGTGAGTGCATTTGTTCATGTCTGTGTCTGTTAGCAAAATATCTCATGAATTGCTGTACAAATTCTCAGACAGTAATCACTGATGTAAATCTACAACATATCAACTTTTGGAATTAACCTATGTCTAAAATGTCTGTATCAGCTAATCAGTCTTTGCAAACACAAATAAGCTAAAAATTGCTGTGGTAGTAGGTGACATACTTTGAGTATGGGATCTCACAATATCATGTGAAATCATGAATAATGTTGTTTTTAAGGTTTGATCAAAACAGCTACAACTTCGTAATTTATAAAAAATAATCTCAGTTAAAACCTTGGCATGAAAGGTGGCAAGAGCTGTGTATTTTTTCAAGGGATGCTAAGCCTTTCTTTTTAAAATCTTTGTGAACTTAAATACAGAGCTTCTTGAAAAAACAATGACAAATGAGCTAATTTTACTCATGTGACTTTGGACCCAAAAACCAAGACAATAAAAAAATAAGCTGTATTCTTTCGGTATTTCTCTGTTTTATTTTTTTTTATTTTCATGAAGTGCAATGCAGCGTATCAATCACACACTTTCACATTTTGCTGTACCGCACTGCCATCTTCTGGATGATGATAAGAACCCTGATCTGAAAATCTAACATGCTTTATTAAAATATATATATAATTAAATTATATTAAAACCCTTTCGATCAATATGGCATTTGATGAATTTGACACTTTACTGATTCTGTCAGTGTGAATATAACTGTTCTTTTATGTCATGTCCATCCATAACTTTTTTTCCCCACAGACTGTGGCTCTACAGGTGCTGGTCATAAAATTAGAATATCATGAAAAAGTAGATTGATTTCAGTAATTCCATTTAAAAAGTGAAACTTGTATATTATATTCATACATTACATACAAACTCATATATTTCAAATGTTTATTTCGTTTAATTTTGATGATTAC
>NC_051452.1:16432464-16444462 GCF_001649575.2 Kryptolebias marmoratus | reverse complement strand
ATCAAAATTAAATGAAATAAACATTTGAAATATATGAGTTTGTATGTAATGTATGAATATAATATACAAGTTTCACTTTTTAAATGGAATTACTGAAATCAATCTACTTTTTCATGATATTCTAATTTTATGACCAGCACCTGTATTTTACAAACAGTTCTGCATTCTGTAAAGGTCTTTCTGTGTGATTTCATTCAATTTATGAGACATTATTGAAGACATGGTATATGGTTGCTGTGAATAAAGCAGTTTCAGTGGTCCCAATGGAATTTAGATGGGCACATAAGTGATTAAACAGTTTATTAGTTTTGTTTAAGCAAAGCTTATTAGTGAAAGGCATCAATGCTACTAGTCTTAAAAGAAGTTGAAAAGCCATATAACTTAGAGGGTAGTATGACCTGGCATCTGTGAACAGATTTGCCACAGGATGATTCTGTTACATCTAAATAGGACATATAATAAATTTTACAACCCAATTCTGAATAAGTGTTATTTTAAATAAATGAATAAAAAGAAACATTTTGCAAATCATAAATCCATTTTTTTTTCACAATGGATTAGTTTAAACATGTTTAAACTAAGAAATACTACAATTAAAGAAAGAACAAATAAAAAATAAAGGTCAATAAGCTACAAAAGTAAGTAAGTGGTACGAGTACAAAACAGCTGAAGGAGAATTTTGTAACAGGTTAGTAAGACAAATGAATATAAAATGTTCATTTTAGAGGCTGAATCTCTCAGAAGTAAAGATGGGCAGAGGTTCACCAGTCTGTGAAAAACTGTCTCTAAAATAGCAGAACAATTTCAGAATAATGTTCCTCAATGGAACATTAGGAAGACTTCCACAAATGCTGGTTAAAGGTCTGTCAGGCAAAAAAGAAGCCAGATGTGAACATCATCCAGAAATGTTGCCATCTTCTCTGGATTAACTGAGGTAAAGTGGAAAACTGTTGCGGTTATACAAATGAGGAGTTGAAATTCTTTTTTGAAATCACAGATTTCATATCATGTGTACTAAGTTTTTAATACTTTTGGAAACCATGAAGACGGACCATCCAGCCTGTTATCAGCATACAGTTCAAAAGCCAGCCTCTCTGATGGTATGGGGGTGCAATACTGCCTATGACATGGGCAGCTTACAAATTTGGAAGGGCTCCATCAATGCAGAAAAGCATTAACTGGTTTTAGAACATCTGCTCCCATCCAGACATTGTCTTTTTCAGGGAAGGCCTTGGAGATTTCAGCAAGACAATGCTAAAGCACACACTGCATTCATTACAACAGCATGGCTTAATGAAAGAAGAGTCTGGGTGCTGAACTGGTCTGCCTGCAGTCCAGACCTCTCACCAATTGAAACCATTGTGTTGCAGCCATCAAATTCAAAATCTCCTTATTTTCTTCAAAACAATGATACCATTTCTTAGTTTACACATTTAATACATTTACAGTGTTCCATTGTGAATAAGATGATAGTTTGTGAGATTCGCAAATCATTGCTTTCTGTTTTTCTGTTTTTCTTTACATTTTTTACAACAACCCCTTTTAATTGGGGTTGTTTGCTACTCTGGAGAATTCTCGTGTGTTACGAAAGGTGGAAAAGACAACAGCAATGGCCTTAAAAAGATCTTACCTAAATTAAATAAATCAAAACATCAACATAACTGCATGCTTTATTGATATACAGTAAAGCATTTTATAGTACAGTAGTAAGGCATACATTTGATGATCTGATATGTTGTGAAATACAGACACGTTATTTGAAAAATAAATGACAAATATTAGAATCAAAACCAAAGAAATCAAATCCGGTAATGATCAAAAGCTGAAATTGATTGGATCATGCTGCAGTGCTGATGGCCAAAAACTGATCCATATTCTTTATAATTTATTATAAATTAAGAAGGTTTTTGTTTTATCACATGTTAATATATTGGAGCACCTCACACACGACCAAACCAAGCTGCTTTTAACCAAAAACAAAATGGAACACGCTATAATGAACGTTTCTTCCACACACACACACACACACACACAAAACAAAGTTGTATGTTCCAGATCTGACAGTAGTGCACAGATGGATCAGATATGTGTTTTATACTCGAGTCTTTAAAAGTTACTTAAACAGAGTTAATGCATTCCAAGTGTCAACCTTCAGACTGGATGTTAAAGATGTTCAGATGCATAAGGAGCTGTCAAAAATCTAATTTGTTAGAATTTAACAAAGAGTGGAAGTGATAAAGATAAAGGAACTTTCCGCACAAGTCAGAGCTGATGCTCCCCCAAGCCTTAAAAAACACGTGTCCAGTTGCAAATGTAATTGATTAAGTAGGAGAAATTATTGCAACCTGACAATCTTCTAACATCGAAGAAGTGAGGATCCAAATATAACATTTCTGGTAATTCTGACAAGATGCAGGGTGCACTCCACAGCCAAGACACAGAAAGGATGTGAAGAGCTAACTGTTATATAAAATGTAAAATAATGCAATAAACATTCTTTTTTTAAAAAAAGATTTAAACGTTGGGAAAGTTTACAGACAGACTTATTTCCTTTTTGGGAAAGAAAAAAACAAAACAAAATCATCTCTACTGAAGGATTTTTTTTTTCTTATATAATTTTACTGAATATGAAAAAAGTCAATCGGTCATGGGAAACACCCATTTATTCTAGAGTTTTACCTGTCAGGACAATAAAATGATCAAGTCTTTACCAGGTTCTGAAATGATACAAATCTCACCCCAAGTGTACAAAAACCCACAACAGATTCCACCATGTCATTATTAATTAAACAAAAATGAAGCCTTGTGTATTAACCTAATGCAAAGTTGGAAGGACATCAGCAATAATGTTGGAGGACTAGATGAATATGTCAACCACTGGAGTCTATCATTGATAGTTTTGTTTGTTTGTTTTGTTTTTATTTTTTGGAGGAAGATAATTTCCACTTTATTGTAGCAAGGTTCATTTTTCTTTGGATCAAACCTGGAAATGTCTGGACTGTTCAAATCTAAATCTGAACACACTGGAATTAGGGATCCAAAATTCCAGGATTTTTTAAAATTTAAAATCTTTCATGTAAAATATTGGTAGTTAATGGTAATAAACCTTGAATTTAAAATATTGAAGGTTGACTCTAAAACGGAATTTTAAATACAGTTGGGAAAAATATGTTTTAGTGTAATCTTGACTAAAACAACCAGATTTCATTTTTCAGATTTGTGTGAGTGAAATTTTACATTTTCTGTGAATAAATTTAGACATTTCAATTATTTTTTGTCATATGTAATTTACTCATCTAAGTTTTGTTTTTACATAAGTATGACAAAAACAAAACATGAAAATACTCATATATCGTGAATGTTTTCGTCCAGAGTTGTGTACATGACATTTAGAAAAGGATTACAACAACAAAAGTGTAAAACTGTAGAAATTCTCAAAATCCATTGTTCTCAATGGATGTTCTAAATGGCTACAACTCAGTTAATTTTACAGATATTGAGCTAAAGTTTGGTTCTGTAGTAGCTGACAATCATCCCCAACATATAGTCTGAGCACTACACTTCGTATAAAATTGCTGCTTCAAACTTTGGCATTAATTATTGGAATCAATGAAGTTTATCTCATAAACTACTGGATGAAATTTAATGTAGCTTTCAGAAATAATCATTGGATGTAAATCTAAAACATATCAACTTTTGGAATTAACCCATTCCAAAATGTCTGTAACAGCTAATCAGTCTTGGCAAATCTTTTTTTTAAGTTGTGTGGTTGTGACAGTGATGTAATCAGTGATGTCATATGCAAATAAGGGTATTCAATTTGATATTTTGTTTTGCCTGTGACAAAACAAACTGTTTCTATCTGTGTTTGGATATGACACCCAGTTTCCAGTTTAGTCTCATAAAGTCCCATGGAAAGTTTCCAATTTGAAATATTGCCAAAACTCCCCAGCTCCTTAGCCTCAAACTTTCTGTCAGGTCTTTCGACAGAAATATTTATTTATATACTTGAATAGCTCAAGTCTATATAATATAGGCAACTATTTCAGTAAAGGAAAGGAAAACTTAAAACACATGTCTGCAAACATATGTACAGTCGTTAGCTGTACAAATGGTGACCTACCAAAAGATTTTTAGCACCCAACTCCAATCAGCAATGATCTCAGAGAAGCAACTGCTGCCCATCAATCTGGGATGGATTAAAGGTCATTTCCAGACTATTTGGAACCCATCATTCTAGAGAAAGATTATTCACAAGTGGAAAATATTTAAGATAGATGCCAATCTTCCCAGGAGTGGACGTTCCAGCAAATTCACCCTGAGGTCAGACCAGGCAATGCTCTGAGAAATGACAAAAACCTCTCTGTGTCAAAGTCCTGAACCTCAACCTGATTAAAATGTGTTCAGACCTTCAGACAACTGAGCAGAAACCAATGTCTGCAAACCTCAATTAATTGGAGTAACAATGGAAAAACAACAGTGTGCCAAAATTCCTCTACAACCATCTGATGGACTGATACTCCAACAAAAAACCATTTTAAGAGTTCCTACTGCTAAAGGAGGTCCAACAAGCTGCTGGATCATGGGGTGGACTCAGTTCTTAACACAGCATCTCTATTTTGCTTTATTTTAGTTTACTAAATAATAACATGGTGGAATCTGTTGTTTTTCTGTACTTGAGGTTAGATTTAAATCACTTTAGAACCTGATAAAGACCAGATCATTTTAATGATCTCCTGATAGACAAAACCCTAGAACAGACCGAGGGTGGACTTTCTTTTTACCATGATGACAATTTTCAATTAAAGCTACACTGTAGGAAATAACGCATCCATATATTTTTATTTGTGTTTTCGTGAGCTTGTTATGGAATAATTTAGAATTTTTATGTTAACCAGTTTATCTGTTCTACCTCCACTCTTCCAATTAAAAGAAAAAAAAATAACCAAACTAGAGAGCACCTAACACACTTTCAAACACACGCACAGTCAAAGACAATTACTTTTTTTTAAAAAAAAACACCCTCATGATTTCACAATTGTTTGAAACTATTGTGAGAAATGCTTCAGCTTTCTCTAGTTAGAAAGACAAACGTAAGTATGAGGACAAACATGTCTATAGGTTTCCCCACACCACTCTTGTTTTATACAGTTGCATAGAAGATTAAAAACCAGCCTCTGTTAACAATAAAACAACTTCAGGATGTTTTAAGAAACTACAGAAATTTATCTTAGTATATTTTTTTGTACTTGTTGATTTAACTGCAATCCTTCACAAAAATAGACATTATATTCTCTGTGTAAACAGTTTCGATCCAGTTGTTTTGACTAGAAAAAGCATGCGATATGTAGCAGGGGGAGGAGTTGGACGGAATAAGGAGGATGGGATCAAAAAGGTGGAGCCTGCTGCAGCTGGGTGCTCTGCTCGTCGGTCATGGCGCTGACCAGTGACTCCATGGCGCGGCCCAGATCGTCAGCCATGTGGAACAAACTGCCTATGTTGGGACCTGAGGAGACAGGAGAGGAAGATTGACAGCTGCTCACTAACTGAGAGTGGGTATATGGTGACAGACTGTAGCTCAGCCCTAACAAAAACTGTTAGAGCTGTGTAGCAAGATTTTTGAGGCCTCAGTTCAACTGAGGCCTTCTGGTTACAAAAGTTGTTAAATAGTGCGGTGTGGTAAATGGACTGTACTTATATAGCACCTTTCTAGACAACCAGGCCACTCAAAGCGCTTTACAAGACAATCTGTGGCCTCATTTACCCATCCACACACACATTCATACAGCACTCCACTACATCTCTACAAAGCTAATCTGAATGAATCATTCAGTCTAATCAGTGCTTTAGATCACATTCATACACCGATGAGGCACACATCGGATGCAATTAGGTATTCAGTGTCACCCTTTTCTAGATTGAAATACAAAGCTTTGTCATTTGCACTGTGCATATTATCTGTTACATGGGATGGTGTCAAAACATTCATTTAGTTGTTAGACATGACTAAACTGCAGATAGTGACTCAGGACAAAGATTGTACCAGTGTGGTTTGTCTTAAGTGCAAACTGGCTCTAAAGGTGGAGAGTAAGATGAGAACATGGGGGGAGGGAAGACAGATCCACTAACCTCTCATGGATGTCCCCTTCTCCCTCCTGGCTCACAGAAAAAAGGAGGTATGGCAGAAAAAGAGAGGAAGAAATAAGGTAAAAGTCATCCTTGGGTTGGTAATACAGAAATAGGAAGGTGTCTAAAAAGTGTTGCTCTGGTTAAAAAATACAGCAAAAGTCGGAAGTTTACATCCATTCATCATAGGCTTAAATGTCATTAATTTGGGGCATTTAATTCTTTATTTGAACCATTGCATGTTCAAATAAATCCAGGGTGGAGTGACTATACAACCTACAACTTCAATGATGTTTAAAAGCAAGAATTAGGTGCACAAGTTTGAATTTATACATAGTTCCCACAAGTCTTGGCTGGAAGAGTGCAATACAATATTTTTGTCATGTTGGTAGGTAAGTTCAAGACAACGATGACTTCAAAGTAAAATAAATCCAGGTATTAACTCTTACTAACTCTTGACCAATGTGTGAAGGAAAGATATATGCAGAAGAGTGCTACTGTTGGGGCTGACCTGACAGTAGCAATTGAGGTGAAAAAAGAAGAAATGTCGGACAAGCAGGGCAATTTGCCACCAGTCTTATACTACGACTAATTATTTACTGTATGCAAAGAATGCATAGACCACGGAGAAGCTACGTGGCCTAAAAGCAATGGAATCGTACAATCAGTGTTTCAACGGATTTGTAAAGGATGTCTGAACTCTCTGTGTTAATAACAAAGTTCTGATGACTGGCAGGGTAAGTAGTAATATCATACATGTAGGCATACCTTCTTGACAGTGTGTTTATGGATTAGAATCAGATCTAAAATGATGCCAGAACTTTATTTGTAACTATTATTCACCATAACAATTTTTTATTGTTGTGCTATTTGACAGATTACTGACAAAACTCTTTACCTTCTAATTTAATTCTTTGACCGTTATGTTAGCTTTGGGGTTTAGCACATAGAATAACTCAATTATCTACAGTAGAGATGTTTTAACTAATAAATCCGGTAATTCTAGCATACATACAATTATACTTTTAACATTATTTAACAAAACTTTTATTTTTTTTTAATGTTACTTTTAACAGAAACAAAGTAGTCTGAGCAGAATCTTCGAAGGCTGATCATTGAGGTTGATGTCTCGCTGAGGTATCACACTGAACTCATCTGTTTGAGGTTCTTCATGTTTCCTAATTTTCAGAATGTAGTGAAAACTTGCTTTTCTGAACCGTCTGTGTGGTTAGAACATCCTTTGACATAAAACAACCACTGGGACTACAGTCAAAGACTGAAAACAAAGTCTCCTCTACCGTGGCTGAAGCTGCCTATTGTAATGGTGACAAATGGGGGAGTGTCCAGAATTATGACGTCACATGGGAACTATGTATTGTGGAATTTCTCTAATACATGCCGAGATTATGCATACACCCAGCTTGAGGTTAAAACTTTGGGACGTTCTGCTTAATCCAATCAGAAACCAGTTCTAATGTAAGTTTGATGGACATTTCAATCATCTAGCTGAGGGTATGAGGTGAATTTAAAGAATTTAGAGGTAGTTGTCCTTCATTATTTAATTCACTTAGTGCAACACACCAGTACAATATGATACTACCACCACTGTGCTTGACAGTTGATACAGTGTTCTCAGGTTTGAAATCCTCACTTTGCCTCCTCTAAACATACTTCTTGTTGTTGTGGTCAGTTAACTCAATCTTTGTCTCGTCTGACCATAAAACCTTTCTATAGATGATGTTTAGCTCATCCTATATGGGCAGCTGCAAATTTCAGTTCAGCTTGAAGATGTCACTTTTGGAGCAGGAGCTTCTTTCTCGGTCCTCTCAGTCCATGGTGATGTAAAACTGACTTCACTGTGGACAGGGACAATGGTGTTCCAGCAGTTTAGAGTTCATGGCAGACTTGAGCCTTGATGGTTCCTGGGTTGTTCCTGAACATCCAAACCGATTTCCTCTCATATGAGGGTAGCAGTTTTGAATTGTCTTCCAAAAGTGTCATAGTGGTGACACATTCACTTAACTTTACTTACCTAAAAATGTTCAAACTGATGATTTTGGGATCTGAAGTTGTTTAGAAATGGCTCCAAAAGGCTTTTCTCAACTTGTGCAAATCTACAGTTCTCCTTTTTAGATCTTCACTGAGTTCCTTGGACTTCCCCATTGTTTTGAGTATTAGTCAATTCAATAACTGCTGTCAAATAAATCTTTTTAAGATGGCAAAGACAAACGACCAACAGCATTTGATCATGATCCCTCAAAAGAAAGCCTCTACCATGTCAAGTTAAGACATTTGAGAACCTTCAGATGTAGTTTTTATAAAAGTAGGTAAATGTATGCATATATCTCATATGGCTTCGAGATTTTCACAAAGTTGTATGTTGTATAAATATATATCAATCAAACGCAAGCTGCTCACTTCTATCAAATCTTTTTTTTATCAGGTATGTGGGTGTACTAAAGTCTTTTGACGTTACATTCACAAAGAAAACAGGAAATTGCTGACCACTGAAGTCAGCATTCTGTACCTTGGCTGTAAGGAAAAGTGTTGTTGAGCTGTTCCATCACTTCCTCAAGACCAGATGCATCTTGGGATGGGCTGGACAGCTCATCATCACCTGAAAACAGTAGCAAGATTCCTTTTTGTGTGTGTAGCAGCTTTATCTTTTCCAGATACAATACATTTTTGTTTTGGAAGTCAAACAGAAAAGCTTAAAGTCAATCCAAAGCATTTAAATTTTCAATCTGGTTTCTACAAGATGTAAAAAAATAAAGTCTTTACTATATATTTGAATTCCCACCGGTTTCTTAAAGCATGGCTGCATTTCAGGAAATACCTCAACAGTCTGCTCTTACCCATTGTATCAGTAGTTTGGCTGGCAGCCACACGGAGCAGAGGTAGGGAGGAGTCAGAGCGCTGAGAGGAGGTGGAGGGAGAGGACAGAGTCGTACCATTCACCTTGGAATCCGTCTAACACACACACAAATGAGAAGAGTGTAAAGAGAAGATAAGTGAGCATGCAGAAATGAGGACATGACGTGAGAAGCCTCGGCACTGAAGCCACTGGAAATTGCACTGCCAGGATATAAATAGTCTGGAGCTGGTGGTCTGCTCTGAAGCCCTAAAATTAAAGCTCTGATACTCCCAGTTAATGTGTGGAGGTGCATTCATGATGTGTACTGCACTCAACAGTGATAAGACGTCATCAGTCACTGCAGGGAGGAAGCAGGAAGCCAGTAAATCCTTAACAGGAGGCCCCGCCAGCTCCTTCAGAACAGATTTTCAACTGTCTAAAGACAATACTAACATTCCAGTGATGAAACCTGACACCCTAACACAACACTGGCCTGTCACTGTGTTTTTTAGTAGAAACAGACTGCAGTAATAAAACCAGAAGAGTTAAAAAAAATTCTAATAGCTGGTACCAAAAGCTATTGGAAATGGTTTTCTTATACTAAACCTAAGGCAGGAAATATAGGGTTCAAAACATAATTAAGTGTGATTGTCTGTGCCATAGTGAACTAATGTACTGTGAGGAAATTTGTGATGTGTTGTGGAAAACTATACATTTTTGCTTAAATGGTTCTAAAATATTGTTAATTCTCCTCCTGTTCCTCTGTACCTGCAGTGTAGTGTCAGAGTAATTAATTACCCTTTCCTGCCACCTACTGGCATGAACAACCTTTTGTTCATTAAAGACAACTGAATTAGTGATGCATGTAACAAGTGGCATGGACGCACAAAAGCCATGGATAAATATATTAAAAAAAAGACTCTGAACCTGCGTGAGAAAAATTCTTACCCAGATTAAGAGCCTAGTACAAGTAGTAGTAAAAATTAGCAAAAACTGTGAGCTTGATGCAATATATCAAGTTAGCTTTAATTTAGAATTAGACTCAAGACTGTGGTTTAAACTTCATTTTCTTTGATGTACCTTTATACAGGTTTAGGGTTCCCTGTTCTGGCAAACAGACCTATTATGACAGTGCCCTATGATTTCCTAATATATTCATGTGAGATAAGCTATTCAAGTATGAAAGCTACAAAAACAAAAAATAGAGACTGAGAGCCGTGGAGGAAGACCTTTTTGTTTCCTGCCAGGATTTCAGTTTTGTGTTCATCAAGACAGGCCGAGGTACACAGACTCTGAAGTGTGAATATTAGGCAATGTGTATCATTTCGTAAAATTTTTGTTAGTGCTGTGTCACAATATTTTGTCTAAAATACAACCCCAACTATTTTCAAAACATACCAGATATTTAAACTAAGAAATTTAACCATTTTTAGGAGAAAAAAAAAGAAGGTAATTTTGCATTTGATGGCAGAAATGGATCTAAAAAACAATAGGGACAGGGAAACATAAGGCTGTAAAAGTAAGAAGCTTGTAGGCTTCTACTAGTTTTTAATGTTTGTCATAATGGTGGTACTTGGAGAGCTTCTTATTTTCTGACATTGTGCTTGTTACCAAAACTTTGAGAAGGACAGCCCTTAACTAAGTAAAAATGGCCCTTCTTGAAAAAAATGTTTCCCCATCAACAATCTGTTTGGTATAGTTTTGTCAGCACAATTGATTATTTTTAAAATATTAGCTTGAACCACAGGTTACTGTTAGATTCTTGTCTCCAGATTCCTAGAAAAAAGCAGCCTTTATATCAATTTGTAAAATTTTAGTTTGGCTTATTTGCTACCCCGGCCACATTTCAGTGCCTTGTGGATCAGAGTCCACTGTTGAGTTGAATACAAGACAACTTTCTAGCTGGGTGTAAGCTTGGTCCACGTTGGATTGCAGTAGTTGTAATCAGTGTGCTGCTGTTGAGGCGTACCTGTTCCAGCAGCTGCCTCAGTCTGTGCAGTTGGGACTCCAGCTGTTTGTTGTGATCTTCCAGGATCTGCATGCGGGCCTCCAAACGCCCTTTATGTTGCCGCAGTAGTTTGGCCTCTGCGATAAGCTCAGCGTCTCGTGCACTCTGTGGTGATACTGGGAGCATCTCAGGGGGTGAAGGCAATGGGGACAGACCCTTCCTGTCATGGGCCTTTTTCAGACGGTCATATTCAGCCTGCAACTTTCTGCAGAGAGGACCAACACAAGACCATTCCTTTAAATGTTTATGAAACTAAATAAATAAAAACAAAAACAAACAACAACAAATAAACAAACAAAACCTATAAACATTCTGAAGAAATTTTGGAAGGTGCCAATGCAGCTGCTGCCCAAAATTCCAACATCCCTATACCTTCCCAAAAATAAATCGGGACTTGGGTTAGCAATAAACTAAGTGGATAAAATGCCTACAATTTGATGTAAAACTAATTAGGGATTGTAAAGACTGTTTGTAAAAGTTTTGGAAAGTTTCGACAGCTCAAACGTCAGTGTGGGACATTGTCATATCTTAGGTTGAATATTCTGGGGTAAAATCTCCAAAAACCAATTGTATAAAAACTGAACATATCACAGCAGTTCTTAAATCCCTGCACTGGCTTCCTGTTTGTAAAAGGATGGATTGTGTCTATAAGGCACCGAATGGTGTTCAACCTCAGTACATCGCAGAGTTACTTGTCAGGTTTGGATGTACTTTATGTATGGGTTTTATTTTAAACTGCAGAACATGTGAATTGACAATCTTTGAGGAACTAGAAGAATAATGGGTGAATAGTAATAAGAGTGCTTCAGTGCTTAAGCTTGTTTCTTACTTAGCTGCAACTGTTAGTGGCTCAAAATTATGATTCAGATTCAGGAAGAGCAGTGTGGTTTTCGTCCTGGCCATGGAACACTGGACCAGCTCTATACCCTTAGCAGGGTCCTTGAGGGTGCATGGGAGTTCGCCCAACCAGTCTACATGTGTTTTGTGGACTTGGAGAAGGCGTTCGACCG
>NC_051452.1:16402777-16431535 GCF_001649575.2 Kryptolebias marmoratus | reverse complement strand
TCTCTGCTGGCCTGGGAACGCCTTGGGATTCCCCCGGAGGAGCTGGCCCAAGTGGCTGGGGAGAGGGAAGTCTGGGTCTCCCTGCTTAGGCTGCTACCCCCGCGACCCGACCCCGGATAAGCGGAAGACAATGGATGGATGGATGGATGTTAGTGGTTCAAAATTATGAGACAATTGGCAAACTTTCTGTGGCAGTCTGACTAAATTCTTAGGTACTGTTTACACAAATCTGTGTCAACAGCACAATAAGCTGTTTGGCACTAGCAGAGGTTTGTTGGATGCAAACCACATACTCAACTCTGCTGCTCAACCCAGATGCATTTTCTGAACAAATATGGTGCCATTTAAAGGAAAAAAAACAGAATTTCCAATGGTATGATTTATTACTGAGAAGTATTGTTACAACAAAGAAATAATCAACCAAATACAAATTTCCTCACTTTTTGCACCAAGTTTATTTTTCGAAACATCCCATACTTTTCAAAATTAAGCCTGTGAAGTCTGGTCCAGACACTGACCTGTTCTCCTGCTCCAGGTCACCAAGGACCCTCTCCAGCTCTCCTTTTTCCTCCGTTTCCATGGAGATGAGGATTTGGGCGGGGCTGCGGGGCTGACTGAGAGGAGAGCCTTGGTTCAGAGACTGGCAGTAGTGCTGGATCAACATGTGCTCGTCATCGCTGCAGATACACATACACACATCAAACACACCCACCAATGATGGGCACACACATTCATAAAGTGACAGAGACAGTGGGTAGTGTGCATGCATGTAAACACATAACCACACACACACACACACAAACACACATAGAGGAAAATGGAGAAAAAGAAACCATAAAGTGAATGAAAGAGCAGCAGAACAGGACTAACACAGATGGAAAATCTGAAGCTCAGTGGGAACAGAGAGAGGATCAGACAAACTCATTGGTCCTGTGATCGCAGCACACTTATGTACTGTGAGGAATTGTGTGATGTGTTGTGGAATACTATCCACTTCTGCTGAACTGATCCTAAAATATTATTTAGTTAACCCGCTCAATTGTTTTTTTAATGCTCTGAGCGATGAGACCCTCATCTTGCAGTGTTTGGGAGTATTGTAATTATATCAGATAATAATCCACGGCTTAATTCACCACACTGCTTTTTATGGTACACTGCAGAAGGCGAAAGGGCGATAATGTTCTTGCCTGTATATATCTTATGAACCACTGAACAGACTTAAATGAAAATTTAAGAAAATAATCACTGAATTTAACTCTAGGACTGATCAGATCAACTTTCAGAGCCAACCATGTTCATAATGACTGCCACAGCCAACAAACTTTAGAAAGTCCAAAATTGGCTACAATCCAGACAATTTCAGAGATATGATGCTAAAATTTGGTGTGGTAGTAGACAAGAATTATTCACAACAAATACTCCGAGCATCTAATCTCAACTGAATACAATTTTCAATATACATTCCTTCAAAGAGTGATAGGTCTGTAATTGTTTAATCATTTGTCATTCTGCACACATTGCAGATATGAGCTGTTTAAAGTAAAGTGTCACTTACAAGTCAGCAGTCTGTGACATTTTTTAAGTGTCACTTCAACCTGAAACATGTTTATCTTTACATGCTTAAAATGAACACAAAGAGCTTCTAGACTTCCCCAAATGTTTACACGTTATATAGTGTTGACTTGAAGTTCAATTTTTTATTTAGGTAATACAAAATTTTGGAGGAAAAAAAAAGTGCAAAATGACTAAAAGGGGCCCAGGTCCTGTAGCTGCAAAACAAATCCTAATCATCAGCCCTCCACCACCATGTATGACAGTTGGTGTGAGGTATTTATGCTCATATGCTCTTTGGTTTTCGCAAAACATAGTGTTGTGCATTATGAGTGAACAATCTCTACTTTGGACTAATCTCATGATCTCTTTTTTTGTGTGTGTGTAATTTCTTTGAGCATTGTGTGGTCTGACCTACCGGGTGAATTTGCCAGTTAAATCCAATTCTGGGAAGATTGCTAACTGTCAGAAATGTTTTCTACTTGTGCAGACGGCAGATTTTCTTCATCCCATGCCTCCCATGTTCATTAGGTTAGAAAATGATGCTTTTGGAAAGAACCTATTGGCATATTGACATTTTTACGCTTTGAACAGCCATCGTAGCGAGCTTTCAATCAACAAAAGCACAAGTAGGAATATGTACAGAACTGCATTAGGCTACGGGGCTTAATTATTTAAGACCCTTGGACTGACCGGCTTCAAGGCTGCCAAAATTAGTTTTTAAAATTAGGAAGGGGGATTTTAAGGTTCTAAGGTCTATGCTACTATAAACCATCATATACCCAACTGTAAGCAATGGACCAAAATTCAGTAATCACTTTTGCCCTCCTTTTAAAGAAAACGTATAAATATTGAAGCTAGGTATTGACTACAAACAACTTTCTTAAATCTGCTGTCATGATTTCTAAACATTGGCTCCTACTCTGTAGACAGACTTTACATTAAAAAACTAGAATCGACATACATTTAAAATCAGATGTTAATTTACATTGCATAAAAAGACAGCATTTTATTATGAACTTGAGACTTTGAATAAAATTTTCTTTAAAAGATTCTAAAAAAAAACTTTTCTCATTTGGACATTTAGCAAATAAAAACATTATTGGGAATTTTAACTTACCTCAAACAGGAAATGTTTAGTCTAATTTAATGTCAGACAGTAAAAAGAAATAGTTCTGTGTGTTTTATACAGAGTATAAGCATCTTGTTTCAGCTGTAGGTGTCAGAGCTGTTGCTTGATGTCTAGTAAAAGTAAATAAAAAAAAATGTAGAAGAGAACCCTTAGTAAAATTCTGATAACATTCTGACCAATTAATTGAGTGTCTGTTCCTCTCTCTGCACCTTCCAAAAGATTTGTTTTGACATAACCACATTTTTCTGTTGAAACTACTGCAAAAAACAAATGTTTTTAAGGAGATCAAGGTAAGTTAACACACAGCTGCTGTGATGAATTTAAATACGCATTTTTACATGGATTTGTTATTTTTTATCTGATTTACCAGAAGAGTGGAGAACTAATCTTGACAAAAGATAACCAGGGGAAAATATGCATTCAAGCTTGAATACACATTCACCGACACACAACACAATCAGCCAGTGGAAACAAAGACGACATATGTAGCTCACACGCAGAGAGCCAATCAGTGAGTTAGGAGGACATGGAAAACAAAAACAAGTAGCTGTTCTCACATGCTCTCATTGGGTGAGATATTGTCATTCAGATAAGAGCCATTACGATTCTCCATTTCAGCTAACCTGCGAAGGGGGAAGAAACACAGCAATCAGTCCCAAAACCAAACGGAGGACCAGCTACAGTGCAGGAAGTATTTATTTCATTTCCTGTAGTCTTTTTAAATTTGGCCACTTACAAAGAATTGTAGTTTTATTTGAAAGGAGAGGGACATAATGTCAACTAAAAATCCAGAAAATATTAATTCATATATGGAAGAAATTTAAAATAACCATCAATTATCTTAACCCCAACCATAAAAGTAATGTTGCTAAGATAATCATGAGAAAAGTAAAGGCCCATGTACAGGCTTATTTTAGGTCTACCAGTGAACATCGAAATGATAAAAAGGTTTGGGACAAAGTGCTGTGGTCAGATGAGACTAAAATATGAGTTCTTTAGAATCAACTCAACCCACTGTGTTTGGAGGAAGAGAAATGCTTAGTATGACCTGAAAAATATCATCCCTACACTCAAGCTTGTACATGAAAACGTGATGGGCCTGTTTTTCGGAAAAGGTAGAGGATGACTTTACTGCTCTGCAGGGCCAATAGACCACTGTCTGCACCATAACATCATAATCTAGAACCATCTTCCCTCAGCCAGAACACTAAAGATGGGCCATGGATTTCTACACAACAATGAGCAAAAACATCACCAAGGCAACAAAGGAGTGGATAAAGAAGAAGTACTTTAAGGTCATGGGGTGGCCTAGTCAGTCTCCAGACTTCAGTCCTTTAGAAAATCTGTGGAGGGAGCTGAAGCTTCAAACTGTCAAATAGCTAAGAAACCAAAAGGATTTAGAAAGTTTCTGTAAAAAGGAATGGACCAAAATTCTTCCTGAGATGTGTACAAACCTGGTGACCAAATACAATAAACGTTCTGGGGCTGTGGTGCTAACAAAGTATACTACAAAATGATTTACTGAAACATTGAATACATATTTCACTCAATGACAAGAAAATAAATGTGTAACTTTTATGCAACAGTTTTTTTTCTGGATATTTAGTTGATATTCTGCCTCTCAATATTAGAATTATTCTACCATAAAAATAGAGACTTTTCTTTGTAAGTGGGCAGACTTACAAAGTCAGCAGGAGATCAACTAATTATTTCCCCGACTGTAGCAGATGAGAGGGAAACCCCAACTCCAAACAGAAAATACCAATTATTAACAGCCACATTTAGGGGGTTAAAATTTACATCAAGTTAGTTACAAAAACACAGCACAAGTCAAAAATTCGCTCACACATTCTGAACGAATACATAAAAATGACCAAACTTTTTGACTGATATTTTCATTTTGTGTGCACATTCGGAATTTTATAAAATTTTACACACACTGTACAACCACTGCTCTGTATCTTTCTATATTTAGTCCAAGTGAAGCGTTGAAAACAGACTACTGGCTCTCAAATGAGTTTGTTTGGTTTGAAACAAACCTATACATCCTATACAAGTAAAACAAACATCTACTTATTCAAAAGATGTGGTTTGATATGTACAAATGGTTGACTTCTAACTCAAGCTACCCTGACTTATATTGTTTTCAAGGAGCCACACTCATTTGAAATAATTTAAAAATGATCATTAGTTATCAAAAGTTTGGCTGAATATTCTAATGTGTCAAATACTGCTGTAACACACACTGCCTTTGACAAGTGACTGTGTGTTCATGGAAATAAAAGAATCTCTCCCAGAACCACAACGGGAAATTAGGACAACTAATCCCCTGTGAGTTATAACTATATGGCTTCATGAGCACTGCAGGGATGGGAGCAGTTTATTATTTTCTCTAAATTCTTTATTCTAAACTGCATAAACTGATGTGGTTTCTGGTGTGGGCCTCGGAGAGCTCTCTGAAGCCATCATCTGTGGTGCTTGTGGGACTGAGGACAGCAGCAGGTGCTGTAAAACCAAGCGGAGCATGGGGAAGACTGCTCTACCACATCCTGTTCCCAACAAAGAGTAACCAGCAAGGCAATGCTGAACACGGATGGAATGTTACCGGTTAGCGTAGTGCTCGATCCGAGAGTGTGTGTCGTCATGTGAGAGCTGAGGAGATGATCCAGGCCTGAGGGGAGATAAAGAGACAAAAGAGCTCATGAGTCACAATCTTTTGTTCAATGCTGACAGGAATTAGAAATCAATTTAAAAATGTCAAAAAAAAAGTTGATTGTTATTTTGAAGGATAAAGTCAATTCTGAAGTGATGTTCCGTCTAATAGTTAGCAAGAGTTAGTACCTTATTAGTTGTGACATCAGCCAGAGAGCATGAGGGGAGTCAGAAGAAAATGGCAAAAGTCTCTAGTTTTTGTTTTTTAGGCTTTTAAAACTAGGTATGCTACTCTAAGTGCGGACTCAGCGGTAGAAGTCCAGTTGCTTTGCTTATTTTATTTATTTATTTTATTTGCCATATCCTGAATGACTAAGAATCTGCGCCAGCAACAAGTTGTAATCTTGGGTCCAACCATTGAACAACCATTGAAAAACCATAAAGTTTTCTTGGCTAGTGGGTTGGAATAATGGGAAATTGCATTATTTATAAATAGGAAAAGTACCTAAAATTACATTTTCAACTATTTGTATACTTACTATTTAAGAGGTAGTTGTGGCATGATTTAAAAGTTTAGCATAAAAAAGCTGCTTGTTTCCTAAAGGAGCAAAAAAGTTGATGTATGACAACTTTTCAAATTGTTCAATGGAAATTCAAGATGTCAATTATCCCAAAATTTAGAATTTTAAAACACTGTAGCTTTTCTGTTTTTTTTAACCCAGATACACAATATTATCTTGGTAGTGTTTGAAATGTGCTTTTTTTAATAGCCCTTTCACTCAAAATCATTTGTTTTAACAGAAATTCTTTTGGAATATTTTGTTAGTATAGCTAATAAAACATCTTTTCTCAAAAAGGACATACCAATGTGAAAAAAACTCAACATTTTGCATCACATTGCTCATTGGTGGACTTATATGAACGTAGTGTTCTTCACATTGGTATAGTGTTTTGAGATAGTTGTTTTGTTTTAAATTAGTTAGCCATGAGCCTAGCCTGAAAGATGATTTTGCCTCTTTCTCAATACTCTGTGCTCTGACTGATGTAATGATTGCTAAGGTACCAACTATTGTTAAACAGAACATCACTTCAAAGTAAACTTAACAATCTCTTTGCAGAGTGTGGAAGTGCAGTGCACAGAAAGTTTATGATGTGAACACAACAGAGATGAGATGGTTTATCAAAACATAAGTAGTGCTGTGCAATTAATCAAATTAGTTGTTTTGAATTTGGCTCCAAACGATCACAACAACACTAATCAACAAAAACAATTATTACTGAAAATATTATGTCACATTCCACTTTATGAATGTGTACTTATTTTGTCCTGCCTCCTGAGCAAGCTGAAACTACAACAAATTGTTCTCATAAAAACACATCATAAAACATTGAGTTTAGAAAAAAAGAAAGATATTTAGAAGAAAAGGCAGGGTTCTACAACACAGTTTATTGCTGATTTTATTTCTCTGTGGTTAAAGTAGCCTACATTTGAATACAAACTTTGTTATTTTAAGAAAAAGTTCAAAGAAAACTGTTTAGTACTGCAGTGTAGAGCAAAATATTTGGTTTATTTTAGGCCTGACAGATTTTCTGCTCAGAGCTTTGAAGTGTGATTATCAGTCGACTATGACATTAGCAGAACAAGGGATTCAACGCAGTCCTGTGAATCTCATTAGCGTAAGACATTTACTGTACTTGGATTTGAACCCCTTTCACAAAAGGCCTGGAGATCAACGGGATACATCGAGATGCATCAACATGAACTGATAATCGCTTTATAATTGCATCTCAGGCTTCTGAATAGTAATTAAATCAAATCGTGAGATGCCTAAAGATTCCCACCTTTACAGACTATGCTCAAATTTGCCACATTCTTGGCTACAGGGATTTTGGAACATTATATAAAACTATAAAATCTATTATCTTTGGCATCTCAAGCTGCTTAAGAAATTGGAACAAACTGCATCTTTTTTGACAAGCTTACTACAGTACTACAGTACTTAGTGTAAGATAAAATGTCTATCTTGTGTAGACAGCATGGGTTTGTTTTTAAGCTTTATTAATTCTTATGTCAATAATAAGAATCATGAATCATGAACTGGAGCATGATTTAAAAAATAGAGGAAAAAAATCAACAAAAAAATGATTTTAATTAGTCAGAATCTCACAATTGGTTGTTGCAAAGAATTAAAGATTTCTAGTTGTCCAAATAAAAGAAAATTAAAATGTACTTGACAAATGTCCGTGCCATTAATCAATGGATGTATCAAACGAATGGGAATGTGTATCAAACCTATAGCACATAGGCGTAAAAATAAATGAATCAGGTATGTCTGCAAGTGTGTGTACTTGTAAGAGCAATAACTGAGGATAAGCATGACAGGAAGTGCATGTGTGTGTCAGTGGTGTGTGTGTACTTACGCATGGTCTACAGGCCAGAAGTTGATCAAAGTGACAGGTCTGTAAGACAAAAAAAAAAGAAATATTATGATAATAGAAGAGGTGGACATGACACAGTGAAGCATGACGGGAGCTGTAGTTTGGCAGTGAAAAGTGGGGACGAGCTAATGGAGAGGTTAGTAACAGTAATACAATTAAAAAAAGAACAAATGAAAGGAAAAATATGATGTACAATACATGTACTCTCATACAAAATATTTCTTATGATATAGAGCTTACTGGCCAGCATGTTGTAAAAACTAATTTACATGTAATTCTTGAAACAGACCTCTACAGAATTGCAAGTGGATCAAAAGTAACAGAACTTAAAGAGCATGCACAAGTTCTGCTGAAGGAAAGAACCAACAAACACACGATACAGTATGAAGGAACTGTGGGTGATGCTATTGTAAAAGAAAAAAAACAGCTCAGTTACATACTTATTCCACACATGATAGCATTGTGCATATGTGTATTCAGTGTGTGCTTCAGAATTCAAAGATAAAATATTACTAAAGTATTTCAGGATGAAGTTTGTCTTTAAAACTTGCAGATACTTTCCAGCCTGTAAATATTTCAAAACTTTATCACTTTAGTTCTACTTTTGGACTATTTTATTTTAGTCCATTCAGTATCCCAAGTACCTCAGTTCAGCTTTACAATTGCAACATTTTCTCTTCTGCTGTGTCAAGGAAATGAGATATATGCTGCTAAGACATACACAAATCTTTTTTTCCCTTTGTTGTACCTTTTTAAAAAATAAAAATAAATATGTAAATACCCCCCAAATGCCTAACTGAGCTAAAGCACTTAATCTGTAGCATTATCATTCATAAGAACTGCTTAACAAGTGGATTAACTTTTTTAACACTAACTTCATATTTAGGACCAACAGTGTTATTGCTACAAAAAAATGAGAATATGTAAGACATGTGTGTATATATTTTCATGTGTGTGAGGGGTAAAACACATGCATGTGAAATGTAAAATCTATATATTTAAGAAATATAATACATTGATGTTAAAACTTGTGTACAAGAGAAGAAATGTATAAATGTGAGAGGTATAATTATGTATGTGTGTATTAAAATATGTGTATGTTAAAACATATTTGTGAGAGGTAAAATATGTATATCTGTGGCAACTAACATGCTTATTTGTAAGAAGTATAGTGATGTATGTGAGAGGTAAAATGCACGTAAATGAAAATTCAATTTATCTATGAGAGAGAAAAATAAATATGAGTATACCTGTGCTTGTTAACATGTATTAATGTGAGAGATATAGTGATTTATGTGAAAAGTTAAAACATATATTTGTGAGAGGTAAAATGTTTATATGTGAGAGTTTTAATGATGTATGTGGAAGAAAAACATAAATGTCAGGTTAAATTTAAAAATAAAATATATTAATGTGAGATATGATGTATCTGCAAGGTAAAACACATGTATGTTAAAAAGGAAAAATGTGTGCGAAAGAGTTGCAAAATAAAATGTGGCTAAAACTTTTCCTGATAAGGAGCAATGAAGTCGCTATGGCCAAAAATGTGAATGTGAAGAAAAGAAGCTCTTTAATTTAATCCATTTGAAAAAAACATTTTGTCACCTTCTTAAAATAATTGCCCAAGTCATTTTTTGCAATTTTTCAGGAAACACAAAAAACTGAACCATTTGTTGATTGTTGAGATGATTTAGGCAAAAAAATATTTTTTGAAAAAAAATGACCTAGGCAATTATTTTAAGAAGGTGACGATTTGTGACTGACTCAAAGATTTTGATTTTACAGGGTGGCCACATATTGCCCGGTGTGAAAAATGCCATTATTCTGTGTGACATGAACTATGAGGTAGCTTTAGTTAAGTGTAAACCTGCACAACCACCAGGTACAGGCTCAAAGGAATTCGATCACACAAGATTTATGTTTTTATATCAACCTAGACACATGTGGTGCCAATATCTCTGCTCCTTCAGGTGAGATATCAGATTACACATGTTGACATCTGATTGTTGCTGAGTATTGCATCAAGTAGCATCCAATAAACACCTGATTTGACAATGCAAATACAAATGCATGAATCTATACCAGAGCTTAAACTGTATTATAATCTTATCTCTGTGCATATGTGTGTTCTGCTTGTGTAACACAGTTGAAAGTATGGCACAGTAGAAACTCAGGAATTATTGTCTGAATTTCCTCTTCCTGATTGTATGTTGTGTGTGTGCAATATGTGTAAGAAGTGTTTATGAGCCCCCACGTTTCCATGTTGTCTCCCTCCAAGATGGTCTGGACAGGTAGGTAGCCCATGCGTGGGTGTTTGGCAAAGTATCGCTTGGTCCTGAACTTGTTCTTTAGCACCTTGGCAAAATCCCTGACATCCTCCCCTGATGTAGTCTGATGAGACAGAGCACAGAAATGGGACACACATCTTTTAGAAAACATCATTTTTACTTTAAACTCATCAGACTTTAATCACTCATCTATATAGTAAAGTTCATGCCATCCTAAGTAATTTTCAATATATTTTGTTGGAGACTAGACAAGCAGGGTCTTGAAAAAGTCATGTTTACCTCAACTTGTCGAAAGCAATTAAACTAGCATGAAAAAACTGAGAAACAAGTGAAAGAAGAGGAAGTTAGTGATAGCTGTCACCTTGCTGATATATGTTGTTGGGAGAAAGCTGCCTCAAAGAACATGGACGTCATGTTGTAGAAATAAGCAGTTGACAGGAGTCCAAAAGATTATTTTACTAAGGAGCCAGTAAAGCTTGTGGCTCACGGTGTATACAATTCTATTTATTTGTTTTTTTGAGTATTCATTTATTTAACAATGTACAGTAAAAGGACAAAAAAGTCCACCCTCTGCAAATTTGAGGAGTTAACGTATCAAGACATAATTAAATGCAGTTTTTAGGTTTTAAAATGATTCAGAGCTAACTTCAAGTAAACCAAAAGACAATAGATTGCATAATGTCATTATTTATTAAGCAGAAATGTTAATTTGAGCCATTGCATATAGCAATGTGGGTATGTATGTGGGTAGGTAAAAGTGAATAGTTTTATTTACATAGATATGTATGTGACTGTACAAGACAATATATCTACATATATTTTTTCTTGCATATAGCCAAGATAGCTATTAAAGAATTGGGCAGGGGTAGGATCATAAATTTATACTTTTTCCTACTCCCTTTTGAATACTGGGTTTAAATTGTAGAAAAAATGTTGTTTTTTTGTGTGCGTTATTGACTAAATTATTATATAAGAATGTCTGTCTCTCTCTCTCTCCATCTATCTATCTATCTATCTATCTATCTATCTATCTATCTATCTATCTATCTATCTATCTATCTATCTATCTATCTAAACTTGAAATTAAATTTAAATAAAATTTTAAAGCTCTTATTAAATAAACAAGGCAACTGGTTTTATTCATTTAAACATTAGCTGCCATGAAGCAGCTTTTTATGATTTTGATTTAAAACGTGTAATGTGCACTTATTAAAAAACTCTTGAACACGCTGCATGGTAAAAATGTACATATTCTCATACCGGAGTGCAGTATTCAACCATGGGGTATTGCATCTTGTGGCCCTTGGCAACACGACCAGAGAAGAAGCAGCTTTGGCAAATGTCATAGTTGAAATGTTTCAGGCTCCGATATCTGGGGAGAAAAATAGCAATAAGTAGTTGTGGGGCGTAGGAGTTAATACAAAAAAATGTAAAAAAAAGAAAATGGGGAAAGGAAATACCCAAAGAACAATTTCTTAGGTCTCTTTCTTGCTTTAATCATAAATTATTTTTGTGATCTTTTATCTTTTTTTAAGTTGATTTGGTGAATTGTTGCATACATTTCCTAGTTTCAGACAAATGGACCTTGAAAGGAGCTTCTTGTTTTCATAAAAGAAATGCGTTGTGACTAAAACACTCAAGAATCATATCAGTAGAGCAGCTCAGCCTGGAGATAAAGCAGTAGCTTCTTCATGTCTTATCTGCTGATGCAGCAACATGACAACTTGTCCCCTATCAGGCCTCATTTGCACCCCAGTGAATCTATATATACAAATAAGGTGGCAAAATTCAAGGAATTTCCAAAGCTGGAAACTTTCCATGGGAATTAACTTGAATTTATAGGAATAAACAAAAACTAACCTGGAAGTTTATGTCCCATCTTTGACACATTGATGTAATCATATGCAAATAGTCATTAAATTTATTAGGTCGTATTCAGACCTGACACATTTGGTCCGCTTTAATTGAAGCAGAGTTCGTTTCCAGCGTTGGTCCGGACTTTTTGTGCAGGTGTGAATACAGTCATGCGAACTCCGGTGCGGATCAAACAACCGGACCGAGACCTGCTTTTTGAGGTGGTCTCGGTCCGCTTCCAAACGAACTCTGGTGCGGTTCGCTTCTGGTGTGAATACAGACCAGACTTGAACCAAACTAACTACGTAAAGCATGCGCCTTTTTGGACTTCACGGGCCACCGTTGCTAAGCATCATAGGACAAATAGCATTATTTGCTTCTTTGAGTTGCGGCACGCATTTGCCGGCGCCATTCCAAAATTAGAAGTAAAACGTCATTAAACCGATGTTGAATGAGCTGTTGTTGAATTTCAAAATGGTACTGTAATTGTACCAACAGAACGAATGTGCACATAACAAATACAGCACGCAGGACTTCCACCTGTATTTCCGGGTCTGTGCTCTGTGCTCCAACCGCTGCCCCCGTCTTTCTGTCCAATGGGAGCAATGACCGTCACCCACGTGGCTTTGTTTATAAATTATAGTCCGCTTACAAAAAAGCACAATGTGAATGCAAACCACACCAAACGAAAAAAATAAAGTTCACTTTTGGTCCGGACCAAACAAGTGGACCAAAGGACTTTCCTGGTGTGAATACACCCTTACTTTTACTAACTTTTGGTCAAATTTATTATTATTATTAGCCTATGACAATATCTGTCTATGACAGAACAAAATGAATATATTTCTATTTGGATTTGATACAGTTTGTTTAAATTTCCATTTGATTCACATAAACTCTCAGAATTCCCATGGAAAGTTTCCAATTTGGAATGCTTCCAAAATTCCCCCACTTAACTTCCAATGAGAAGTTTTTGTAAAGTTGCCAGACATTTTCCACTCTTTGTAACCCTATTTATAACAGTTTACATACATTACTATGCTTTCTTTGTAGGTCACCAATTATTTTTTTGTTTTTTGTTTCTGTTTGTTTTACAAAATGAACACAACCTAACTTGTAACGATGCAATTCTACACATCCACTTACCTGAAGCCAATTATAGGACACTCTTTACAGATGTTGCACTTGGCTTGGTGCTTGGCGGTTTCAGCAGCTGCAACACGATGCAGGACAGGTAACCATACCATGGACTGGGGCTCCAGACGCATCCAGTCCAGGAACATAGCTGCCTCAAGCTCAGGTTTGTTGTTGGCCTAGGGACAAATATAATAACATGAAACAAGATATCAAACAAAAAAACAAAAAAAAACAGAAGTACTCAGAGAACTCAAACCTCTGCCAAGGCCTTAGGGTCATTAAAAAAATGGCAGGATCCAGACTGTGATCTGGATAACCAGCAACATTTACTCACTTGATTTTTAGGTTTTTTTTGTGACAACCCTAACATTTCCTGAAAATTTCATCAAAATCTGTTCATTAGTTTTTAAGTAATCTTACTAGCAGGCAGACAGAAGGACACTACCAAAAACATAACTTTCTTGGCGGAGGTTAAAAAAACCCTTCTTTTTATTCAATATGAGATGGAATATTATTTTCAGAGTTGTTTATGAAATTTAACATCCCACTACAAACAAATTAAGACAGTGGAGGAATACAAGATTACAGACAGATAAATTTCTACTTCTAGGTATTTAATTTGAGATATTTTTACATATGATTTTTTTCTACATTAGTAACTTAGCATTGAAAACCAATATAAAAATCAAAACAAATAATGTATAAAATATTTTTCTTTTTAAATGATTTTTTACATTTTTTGTGAAAAAAGGTTTTCCAGGTTTTATAATATTACTGAACAAACTCTGAGATACTAGATCTTAGCTCAATATCTATAAAACCGAGCAAGTTCTAGACATTTTTGTGTTTGCTAAAGGTCATCATTGGTCAATCATTGGTCTGTGACTGTTGGAGCCTGCCAAACAAGAGGGAACCTGCCAAACAAGAGGCATTTTAAAATAATTTTTAGGCTTATAAAACTCTCAAAAGAGACATACTGCTGAAAATCTGTCCCAAAATATTGAATGCAGTAACTATTTCAGACAAAATTGGAAAGGCTTTCAGAACCTTAGTTGTTCAACTAAAGCTGTAGGAAAATACTAAAACATAGGGTGTCAGTGATCACTACCAACTACCTTGAAAACTTCTAAAGAAACAAAGATTGATTGCAAAACAATCTGTCTGTAAAAAAGCATCTTTAACTTAAACATCAAAATGCAAAGTCTTTTTTTTGTTTTTGTTTGGTTTTACTGCAATAGTTTTACTACAGTATTGTAGCCTATTTCACTGAATATGCTTTGTACCCACACACACGCACGCACACACACACGTTGCATAATTGCTGACAGTATGTCATAAAATTGTCACACGTTAAAATTCATGCATCTTGTTCTTTTGCTTTCACAACAGAAAAGTGTGATGCGTGTCAATACGATAAATTGAAATTGGTCTATTTAGGTATAGCTGTGCTGTAAACTTTATGTACAGAACCCCACATTACTGTGTCTTTGGGTCTGTGTGTGGGGTAGGGTAGAGAAGGCCCAGTTGAGATAGATGTCTCACCACTGAAAAGTACACGGATTACACTAGAGGTTTTCTTGTTCTTGTCCTTTGAAAAGTTCATCATGTTAACACCAGTGTCCAGGTATATATTTAGCAAAAAGAAATAACGTTAAGACTACAAAGGCTACTTTAATCTGGACAACAAACTGCCAGAAAACTACCAGGCAGACAGCGGGAATTGACAGGGCAAGTATTCACATGTCTACACAGACCCACCACATCAACTACTGCTGGTGTTTGATTCCTGTTGACACACCAGTCATCTTTATAGCCACAATATGCCCATATTCAGACCTGTTCTGAGGTTCTTTCAACAGACACAAACACTTGGAAGGAGACACGTACAAACTGAAAGCAGCTGCGGACGGAGGGCTCGATATTGGAGCCGCCAAAGGACGCCACCTCGCCAAGTTGCCGAGGAATCTGGATGGAGTCGTGGAGGAGAAGGCCCAAACGGCGCTGGTCACAAAAGCCTGTCGGGCTGGCAACCTGCCGGAACAAGACTACGGAGAGAAGAGGAAGGGTAGGGGGCAGAAATGAAGTGATTGGGTTACTTGTTTAACTTTATTTGGGGTGTGCGTATGTATGTGCATAAGGGTGCCATTTTGTGTGCAATGAACAAGTTCCCATAGAAGGACCCATCCTATGATAAAAGAATCCATGACAGAGGCTGGAATCATCCCCCAATTTCCTTCATTTTGTAGTTAAATATCTCCTTTAATTGATTTCTAAAGACAATTTGTTTATCTTAATAACTTTGGAGGCACAGTATTATTAGCATATTATTGTATCTGGTGAGAAATGCTTTAAATCGAAGAATCAGGATTAACCAAGACAAGGACATGGAGTTTTCATTTAGACCAGTGATGGTTAATTTTGAAATTGGAGCTTGGATGCTGGTTAAAATGGGATGAAGATTACAGTTATTCTTTAGAAATTTGTAAAAAGACAAAAATGTGTTTATGTTTTAAATCTAAATAATTTTTTTGACTAGTAACATTTTAAAGCTGAGGTGTAACAGGATCTTGTAAGATTAAAAAGTCACAAAATTTGTCATTGACTTGAAAATTGCTTAGTAAACCCCCATAAAATCTTGTCTTGTGAATTTGTCTGGTGAATTACCACTGAAAATGTTTCCACCACATGTCAGACAATAAGACCACGTACCACCACTGACAAGCCATACTGTGAGCTGCTTTCCCCCTGCAGCCTCTGTAGCTATGTGCTCAGAGAAAGAGTCTATGACGTGCATTTAAAAAAAACAAAAAACAAATTTAATTTGATTGTAATTGAGATAACTGATATTCATGGTAAAGTCAACTATGACCACTTTAATATTAAATGGGGAGCGAGGTGTTTATAAAACTGAAATCAATTGAAAAAACCTACTTATCTGTTGCATGCCATTTTGTAAGTCAAAGGAGAAAAGGTGCTAATCAACTTTACTCTGTTACCTTATCTAAGATTTTAACATCTCATTAATGTTTAATCACTACTTTTAATTATTTAAAGAAATACCTCATCACCCTCTTTTTGGAGTGAACAACTTATTCTGTAGCAATCTTTTCAAATTAAAGAAACTTTGAATTTATTAACATATTTATTCCAAAAGGTAGAAAGTAAAGGTCTTCCATCAGCCCATCCTCACATTGCATTGACTTACATCTGTATTTATCCTCCAGGTGAGCTTTGCAAAGTGAGATAATCCCAGTTTTGAATGACAGAGTCCGAATCTTTCCAGTGCGCCCACTGTTAGATGAACAATTTGACACATTAGAGAAAACAGAACTCCTTAAATGAATGAAACGCTTGTTTGTGGAGCGAGGTTCACATACGTGTCGTAGACATTGAGCAGCCAGTTGAGGCACATGTCTACACTCAATGGCACATTGACCAGGTGGGAGTGGCTCTGTTCCAGCCGCTGATACAGGCTGGTCAGACAGCTGACCAGCTGGGAGATGTCCAGCAGTTGCTCGTTCTGCTTCAAATTGTGTTGCTCGAACACCTCGCACACTGCTGGCATGCTCAGCAGGTCCACTGAAGACAAAAGGAGAGCAGAGAAAGGATCAGAATTAGATTTACACACTGAAGCACTGACAAAAAAAAGACTGAATTACAGTACAAGAAAAAAGAAAGTCCACCCTCTTTTGATTCTAAAAAAAACTTAAAACAACAGCACAACTTAGGTTTGTAAAGTTTTATCTGAATAAACCACAAGACTTCTGGAACAACGTCCTTCGGACAGATGAGACCAAAAGAGAGCTGTTTACTCATCATGCACAACAGCATATTGAGCAAATCAAACACACCATATCAGCACAAACACCTCATACCGACTGTAAAGCACGGTAGTGGAGGGCTGATGCTTTGGGCTCCTTGCAGTCACTGAGTCGACCCTGAACTTCTCTGTAGACCAAAGGATTCTAGAGTCAAATTTGAGGCCATCTGTCTGACAGCTGAAGTTTGAACCAAACTGGGTCATTATGCAACAGAACAAAGATCCCAAACACAGCTGCTAATCTACAACAGAATGGCTTAAAAAGAAAAGAATAAAGGTGCTTTAACAGTCCAGTCAAAGTCCAGAACCTCAACCTGACTGAAATACTGTGGTGGGACCTTCAGAGAGCTGAGCAGAAACTAATGTATGCAAAGCTCAATGAACTGAAGCAATGAAGAGTGGGGCAAAATTTCTCCACAACCATGTGAGAGACTGATAAAGTCCTACAGAAAACTAATACTGAGAGTTCTTGCTGCTAAAAGAGGTTCTGACGCGGTAAAATCTGCTGTGAGTTTTCATTCACTTGAGGTTAGAGTTAAATAATTTTAGAACCTGGTAAAGACCAGATCTTTTAATTACAATCCTAGAAATGAAAGCAGATGGAGTTTCTCTTTCTCATCGTTGTATAATAATTCAGAAAAGCATTAATCCACATTTCTGTTTATTATGCTTCAGAGCAGTGGCGGCTGGTGGAGTTTTCTCCAGGGGGGGCTATAAATCCAAAATAGACATATACCAAAGGTTTTGGTATATGTCTATTATGTGATACCTTATTATATGTTTTGGACCAAAACACATACTAAGGTATCACACCAGTGTATTTACATGAATTAAAACAACAAAAGCAACATTATAATGTACATATAAATGTACATATGCATAAGTGCTTCATGAACACACCAATACTTACAAAGAAGGAGGTCTCCCAAGGCACAAGCCTGTAGGACACATTTAGCGTTTATAAGACCTGTTTTCTCCCTTATTTTTCAAAACTTTACAGGAGAAACTACGTCAAAGCTTGTTTTATGCACCATGGCAAATGGACTGACCAGAGACAGGGGTATGGGGAAAGAGCATGCTAAAGGAGGCACACGCTGTGAGGAGCAATCATGATGACAGAACAGAGGACTTGGTACCCCACACAGATCCGTGTGAAGCACATAAATAGAGAACACTTACGGCAGAGCGCTTTCTGCAGGCGTCTGAGCTTCATCGCTGTGCGGTAGGCCGAGAACCGAACGTTGTTTAGGTCGGCTAAAGAACAGAACAAGAACAAATGAAGACAAATGGATCAACTGTGTGAGGATTAACGTCTCTATTGGTGTTACAGATTCTATTTAACAAGTCCCTCTGGCTCAACCAAATTCCATTTAATTTATCTTCACTGATAATCAGGTGTGTCAGTCCTTTCATCTGCATCTTTGAATTAAAATACATCTTTGAATTAAAATGAATAAACACCAATATTGTAGACAGTACTAAGCTATTTTAACCATTGGCAGATCAAATTAAAAAAATCTCACGGCAATAACTTCACACAATTCGTGAGACATATCAAGCAGAAAGTAACCATGGTAGATTTGATTTCAACAACCAAGCTCCATCTTGTATTAAAGATCCTATCGTTCCATATTTTCCTAACAGAGTACTTCGCTGTCAGACTGCAGGTTTACTTGTGGTTCCTAGAGTTTCTAAAAGTAGAACAGAAGGCAGAGCTTTGAATTATCAGACTCCTCTCTTGTGGAACCAACTTCCAGTTTCTGAAACCTTTTTGGATGAGTAGCGAGATGTCTTTAACAAACAAGAAAAAAAGTCTAGTCAAAAAATTGGAAGATGGGGGTAATTAAAACAAACTATCAAATCCAAACAAAAGTGCAAAGTTTTTGTTTTGTCACAGACAAATGAATTTGACCTAAAGAAAACAAGGGATTTTGAAAATAAAATAAAATATAAATAATAAAATAAAATATCACAAAAAAGCAAAAAACAAAAACAAACAATGAAATCTCTAAATTTAGGTAAAGAAAATCTACAATTATCTGATCAACTACACAGGACAATACACAAGAAACTGTGAAAGAATATAAGTTGGTGGACGTCTGTAATTACTGTATAAATACCACTGAAAGCTAAAGCTGAAAGCTAAATGTTTGTGCGTTTTTTGTTATTGTTTGTTTTGTTTTTTTGTCCAATGTGTACAGCTTACCCAGAGATTGGTAGAGCTCGGTCATCTTTGGATGGTCCCAGCATGTTGTCTGGGTCTGGTGGCTGGAACGGGATAAAGAAGAGAGAAAATGGATATAACTTAAACAATCAGATCAACATGTGAAACAGAAAAACAGATTCTGCAAGTATATATTAGTATTAGTCCAGTGTTTGCTTGGTAAAGATACGATTACGGTCAGATGTTTTACATCCACCCATGGAATGATTATTTAAAAACAAGAACTAGGTGCACAAGTTTGGATTTATTGTGGACTTTTTGCTTCAATCCACACAGTCAAAATGTATACAGAAACCCAAATATACACACACATTCACTTAAATATTTTAATATGTAATAATGAGGGTTCTAAAATGTTTTGGTTTTTTTTTACTCAAGAAGGCTTGACCTATTAACTTCACATCACTGATCATGACTGACTGCAGCTGCCAGCATAAAAGGATCTGTTTGACCTCATTCACTGGATTGTCTGGATAGTCCAAACATCTCAGTGAAGATCATTTATAAACAACTTCAGATTCCAAGATCATTAGTTCAAACAGCTGTACAGAAGTACAAGATATTCAGATGTGTCACCACTTTGCCAAGGTTTGAGGAAGACTCAAACTGTCACCCTCAAATGACTAAAAATTTGTTAAGATGTTCAGGAACATCCTGTTCCAACAGCCACACCTTCAAGCTTGATGGACAAGCCAAATGAAGAGAAATGTCAAATGAGACAAACATTAACCTTTTTGGACACAATAAGAAAAACAATTTTTGAAGGAGATAAGGTGAGACTTTCAAATCTCAGAACACTGTACCAACTGACAAGCATGGTAATGATAGCACCATGCTGTGGTACTAGTGCACAAAGTGGATGAATAACAAAGGGGGAGGACTACATCTCAAATCAACAGCTAGACAGTTGAAATGTGGACACAGTTGGGTTCTAACAGGATAATAATTCCAAACACGCATCAGAACTGGTTTCTGATTAGATAAAGCAGGCTAACATGAAGCTTCTGGAATGTTCTTCCAAATTCCCCAACCTGAACCTAGTTGAAATTTTTGAGACTTTGCTTTAAAAGACAGATCTGAGCCAAGAAACTAACCAATTGAAATTAACTAAACCAATTCTGTCAAGACGAGTAATCACATAATCAGAATTATACCAAAAGCCTGTTGATGGATACAAAAAGACTGAGGTTGAGGGGCAACTATTGACAATTTTAGAGAAAATCCACAATAATTTCAAACTTGTACACCCAGTTCCTATTTTTTAAAAATCATTTCAGTTGCAGGTTGTATAATTATCTCACCTGGGAAACAGAATGGTTTAAATAAATCATTAAAAGTCCAAAATTAATATGCCATTTATGTTCATGATGAGCATGTAAACTTCTGGTTGCAACTATAGATTAATGAGAAGTTGGAAAATCATCATTTGCAAGGCACACAATGTGTCTACATCACAGAGGACTACTTCTGGAATCTCAACAGCCCACTGCCAGCTGAAAAAAGCACAGCAGAGGATCCACTTTCTCTGTTGAGCATGTGAGAAGAACGTCGCCTAACCTACCACATTCTATCAGGGCACTATTGAGAGCAACCTGTAATCACATGTTGGTGAGGTGACATCTTCAACATGTGAAAATGGCTGAGAGTCATCGGAATCACACTTCTCGCCTTGGAGACAATACTCAAGGAAAAATGCAAGAAGAAAATCCATCAGTATTGAAATAATTCCTTCTCAAAAACCAGATAATACCCCTAATTTGTGCAGGTGTGAAAAGTGGGTAATCACTGAACAGTGATGTGGCTCAATGGGTGAAAAAGTGGAAAACCACTGAAATAAGCGAAACAAGCAACCAACAAATCTTTTTCTGCTGTTAAACTTCTTCCCTGTCAGTGCAGGAAAAAGCACACAGAGACCAGTCGGCTGTACTTGACCATACCTGCTACTAACCTCCGTCTCTCTAAAGCATGTACAAACAATAATCTATCTGCGGGCTCCCTCTCCACACCCCATTGCCTCTCTCCCACACTCCCACTTCTGATCATGAGGACAAGGGTCCCCTGGTGAAGAGCTACTTAAAAAATACTCAGCTTCAGAGTGTGTGCAAACAGCAGCTCGTGATGAGTGTACAGCTTGCTTTCATCAGCAACACCCCACCACGTTCTGACTGAGAACTGCTGTAGTTTAGTTTCAGAGAAATCTGACAAGGTCAAAACAAGGTGTAGAACATACAACTAGGAATGGGGAAAGGCCAGGTGATGATGTTGTGGCTTTGGAAGCTTTTGACTGGTTAGTTGACAACATTTGAGGTAATTGGAGCTACACCTGTGGATGTATTTTCAGGCACACCTCAAACACACTGCTTGTTTGTGTGACTTCATGAGAAAATCTAAAGAAATCAGCCAAGATATCAGGAAGAGAATTGTCGACCTCCACAACTCTGGTTCATCTTTGGGTATAATTTCTACATGCCTGAAGGTTCATCTGTTCAAACATTTATAAACAAATATAAACACCATGGAAATGTCCTGCCATCATACCGCTCAGGAAGAAGACGGGTTTTGGTGTGAAAGGTTTGTATCAAACCAAAAAAAAAAGAGTGTCATTGCCACAGTAAAACAAGTTCTGTAACTTGAGCTGAAAGGTCATGAAATTAAGAAGAAGCTATTACTCCAAAAGCAACATAAAGACAGATTACAGTTTGCAAATATCCACAGGAACAAAGAGCTTCATGTCTGGAGACATGTCCTGTGATTTGATGAAACTGAAACTGAATTGTTTGGACATAATGACCATCGCTACATTTGAAGGAAAAAGGGGGAAACTTGTTAGTCTGAGAACACCATCTCAACTGTGAAGTACGGGGGTGGCAGCATCATGTTGCGGGGTTGTTTTGCTGCAGGAGGTGACTGGTGCACTTCAGAAAATAGATGGCATCATGAAGAAACAACATTATGTGGAAATATTAAAGCAACATCTCAAGACATCAGCCAGGAAGTTAAAGCTTGGACACAAATGGGTCTTCAAATGGACAATGACCCTCAGCATACTGCCAGATTAGTTACAAAGTGGCTTCAGGACAACAAAGTCAATGTTTTGGACCGGCCATCACAAAGCCCTAATCTCAGTTGTATAGAAAAATTGTGGACAGAGCTGAAGAGGTGTGTGTGAGGAAGGAGGCCGACAAACTTGACTCTGTTCCACCAGTTCTGTCAGGAGGAGTGGGACAAAATTCCTGCAAACTATTGTGAAGCGTTTGTGAAAGAAAACCCACAAAGTTTGATCCAGGTCATACAGTTCAAATGCAATGATACCAAATACTAAGAAAATGGAAACATGTGACCTTAAAGAAAGTGATAAAAAAAAAATTCTAAAAAGTTCTCTTTCTCATTAACCATTTAACAAATAAAAATAACTTGAGGAATCCTAACAGACCTAAAAAAGGAAAGGTTTAGTCTGATTTAACATCAGACAATGAGAAGAAATGGTTATGGGCTGTATTTTATACAAAAGATGTAAACATGGTTTCAACTGTACTGTAATACATGCAATTATTAAATACAATTCATATACGGCAGGGTTTCCCCCAGAAAAGAGGCTAAGCCCAGTGGTAGGTGGCCGTTCACCGGCAATTCGCCGGCCGACCGTGATTTAGTAAAATAAAAGATGAAAGCTGACAGTAAAGTTGAAAATATGGCTATTTATTATGTGATATTGTAAGATATTTGTGCCAAATATTTACAGAACTACAGTTTTTAAAAAGGGCACTTTTGAAATATTTTTTTAAACAAAAATACAATTAAAATAAATACAAATTGTTTGCACCTAATTTGAAAAATAAATGAAAAAGTGCAAGCAAGGCACTATTTTCTCTCTGCTCCTGGTGGAAGGCGAACGTGTTTCTTTTCTCTCTGTCTCTCTGACTCCTGTACGCCCCCCCCGCGCTTTCGGAACTTCTTTTTTACATACTCCTCCAAACATTTTTGGAACTATGGATCTGGTCAGCTGGTCTCTCAATGCAATTGATCACATTTTCTCGATGGGAAGGCTGACTAAAGGAGAGCCAGCTTGCCCTGAGAAGACATTCTTCGCTGGATACACATTGGATTCCTGGAAACTCTAGAATCATGTTTGTCTATCGAGTCTGTCTGTGGAAGACGTGGAGGATCTTTACATATTTGGATTTCTGATAACAGGATTTCTGCTGTTTAGATTAGGCAGTTACCTGACTTATCGTCAAATTCGTTTGATGGGTTCGGCGATCAGCAATCAAACTGTGTGGATATGCGAGCTGACTCACAAGTTGGATGCGATTCTTTTACAGGACCGCAGACTGAATTGCGTTTCTGGAACTCATGAATAATATGGGTTACATCTTGAAGAAAGTTGCTTTGCTTGAAACAGACGAAATGGTTTGGCTGTTTGGATTCGTCATTGAGAAGTATCAGCAAGACTTTCAAGGCAGACAAAAACAGTCTGCCTGAACCAAAACAATTACTGTTTGTTTGTGAATTCGGCTACCCTAGGCTGACCTTGGTCAGCTATCTTCAAATTTCTCCTGGAACTATGTAAACAAGACGTCCCCCCCCTGCCTACATCTCTGTGTCCGTCCGGAGCTCACTGATATTATTCCATCATTATCAAAGACAATGGCCTCTGTGACGTGATTCATGGACCTATCTGCAAACACACACACACCACACCGTCCTCCCACTGCCTCTACACACAAATACACACACTTTCCACTGTTTCTTTCATCTTTCTCACTCCNCATTCCCCCCTCCTCCTTCCCTCTTTCTCTATCTTAGTAATTACTACATCGGCTGTTTTAGTGGGCCTTGGTACCATTTAGAAATTTGGTACTGTTTAGTTTAGCTTTATCTTCCTGTACACTTAGTTTAGTTCTGTACATTTAGTCATGCTTAGATCTGTTTAGTTTTACCATTTAGAAATTCTGTACTGTTTAGTTTAGCTTTCTCTTCCTGTACACTTAGTTTAGTTCTGTTCATTTAGTCATGCTTAGATCTGTTGGTTTAGCTTAGCTTATTTAGACAATTAGTTATCATTGTATCTTGTACCTGTCTGTAATTTTGTTCTTGTGTTGTAAAGTACTTTGAGTCGCCTTGTGCTGAAAAGTGCTATATAAATAAATGTACCTACCTACCTACCAACACATGTTTCACGTCAAGGCCAATGAATAACAACAGAGAACTCTGAAAAACAGACAGATGCTGTACTGTACTGTGCTTTTTGTGCCACAGGCTGCGTTGGAAACAAAGCATATCTAATGCTGAATTTAATAGCATAATTTTACTGGTAAAAAAGGACAAATTAGAGCGAGTCATATTAATGACGGAAAAAAACGTGTAAAAAAAATGACGTATTTATAATAAACAAGCGGAGCTTAGCCTGGCGGCCGCCTGGCTAATAATATGCTGGGGGAAACCCTGTACGGTATAAAAGTGTAGTTAAGTTAAAAAAAAACATTTTAAACAATCGTGTTGTATTTGTTTTGCTCCTCTTTCTGAAGGCAAATCCATTTGACTAATTCCCTGCAAAAAGAATGATTTCTTACCAACAGTACCCTTACAACATGCTGAATATTTATACTTGTTCAGTTTTAAATACCTAAATGATAGGAGCTTCATATTATTTCTCATGCTGGAGTTAAAACTTTAAACATATATTTTATATTTCTTTGTTACAGTCTTTGTTTATATTTTATTTTGTGAGATACTGTAAAATGCCAAAGTTCACTATTATAAATTTCCTCAATTAAATTGTGGCTTGTCATTTTTGGAGGAAAATTTGTCCCACAGCATGATGATGCCACCACCATGCTTCGCTGAGGGGATGGTGTTCTCAGCAGGATAAGAGGTAGATTTGATGCAGACAAGGTGTTATCCTTGACAGCCCATCCATGTGGTCTCATCTGATCACAGTAATGGAAGTTAATGGAGTTGCTTTGTACGTCTTTTTGTCAATGATCTCATCATTCCAAATGTTTACTCAACTCCCAGTGGACTTGAGATAATCCTGGCGTACTGATACATTCAGCAGCCTCAGCACACATATATTTGCATAAAACTAAACAAAGCTATAAGATACTACGTATTGATAGTTATTTGAGAGAAAATAATTTCAAAAATGGCCGGACTGTTCTGTAAACACAGCAATAATTCACTTTGGGCTTAGCTTGGCTTGTCAACTTTCCAAACATGATGAAGGATACCCTGGCAATGCAGACAGCCAGCTCTAGATAATTTAGTGAGACACCTACACTAAGTGTGTTGTCATCAAGACATTTATAGATCTTTCTCTTTTAGGCCATATTTTGTCCAATATCACTGGGTCTCACACACCTGTATATGAGCTCCAAGATAAAAGCATTATAAAAGCAATATTTCCATTTTTTATAAACTTGTGGCTGCATTATACTTCTAAATAGCATGATATCGCCTAAAGTTTTTACTCTAGTTTGTCTGGTTTATAGTCAGAAAATAATATGGCATAGTTTTAACTCTTAAAAACGACTAGGCTTTCTCATCTCCACAGCTGACTGCTGTCTGACTAGTGAGCTAGCTCTGACAAAGATGACTTGGACTGAACCAAGTCAAAAAGTAGGGATGGGCTGTGGAATGGAGCGATTATTTTTAACTTTTAGTTTTTAACTTACAAAGTAAATTTAGAATCAATAAACACTACGTTCTTTTGTAATATAACATCTTTTTTAAGTCAAAAAGATGGGGGAGCAAAAACACTCGTTTGGAGGAGCAGCTGGTCCACCTGATTTACACTGACTCTTAAAAATAAGGAGCAAAGTGTGTTTCTTATTGGTTTGATAAGGAACATGTCTCTTTAGATTCAAATATGGGACGATTCTGTATTTTAAGGGACAGCTGGCAGCCTTCTGTGTTCAGACTAGCCATTAGCTCATCAGTCTTGTTAGATGTAAACATTGACTCTGTAAACTAGCTGTTCAAGAAGCCATCTACAACAGGTAAGATATTAATTATTTTACTTTCACACAGAAACCCTCTTCAGTGAGGCCAGACCTTTCCCTTTAAGTATTCTAATGCTGTTCCCTGCTTTATAAACATAGCACAAAAAGTAAGGAAATTTGTGTTTAGTCTTTTTTTTTTGTTCTAACAATGCTACTTGGCAATAAATCTTATATTGTTGGAAAGCCTGTTTATTTCCCCTGAAGTGGCACAACAATTGTAATTAAAATGCATTTATAGATTGAACAACAGAGTTGAGTATGTAGCCAACACAACCAGAATGGATGACTTGTGACAAATCTGTTTGAGAACAGGACGCCATTGAGGAGTAGGAGGTAGGCTGTTGTGGCTGTGTATGGCTTATCCACATGCTACTGAAACAACTCTTTGGTAAGTGAGTAAATAGGTAAATTGCCAAGATGTCTTGTTTCTCCAGACTTCATTCATCTAACCCAATAAACACCAAACAAGAGTCAACAGCAAAATAAACTGTTTGACAGAGAGCCACTGCTACTCAACCCATAAATGCATTTTCCTAACAAATGTGACACTATTTAAGGGGAAATAAACAGGCTTTCCAGCGGTACAAGATTTATTACTATGTAGTATTGTTACAACAAAGAAATAATCAACCAAACACAAATCACAAATTTCTTATTTTTTTGTTTTAAGTATACAATACAAACAAGACAACTGAACAACCTGCATTTGCTGCTTACTTCCATCTCTATCTTAAGAAATGACTCCACAGATTTTGGCTAATAATTATCACAACCACGTCTACAAACCTCAGCAGCCACTGCTAAACCAGTGTGTGTGTGAGTGCATGGCTTTATGTCCAACAGCTGTATTTAGTCCAAGCACACACACCTGCAATCATATGGGTGCCAAAAGTCGGAAGCAGCCAGCAGCGCGCGCCCTTCGCTCTCATTTTAACAAGGTCCCACAGAAATCCCTGTAGTTAGTGCTGCTGCAGCATGAACACATCCTTCTCCCGTCCTAAAAATGTTCGCACATAATCAATACTGCACGCGGCTCCGCGCGCACACCGTGCCTACATAAAGCAAATGAATAATAGTCACGGAAAGGCGGAAGAGGGGTCACGATACCAGACTCATCGGAGGTGACCGTGCATACACCTTCGGGATTGTGAAGGAATTTAAACACCGCTGCACTGACGGATCTCCTAGCGCCTCGCTGCGCATTACACGTGCGCGCGCACGCACGCATAAATAATTACAAACACCCCGCTGGGCCGAACTCAAATACACACGGGTAACACACACCACGTATTATCGGTCCGCTAAATTGATACGAAGCTCTACAGATTCGCTTTTTCTTCCAATATGGCAGCAGAAAGGACAGCGGGTGGAAGGGACTCGAGTGGCCGCACACCTCGCCTGCTTTCTCTGTTACAACCGCAGCCTAATAGAAACCAATTTACCACCTTTAAAACAGTTAAATAAAAAAAGCTTCAGCCCAGCTACATTAGCACAATAGAAACGTTCAGCTCCACTCTTCTTCCTTGAAAGCTTTTTCATTTGACAATGACAGGAATTCGAGCGGTATTTGGGGATGTTTGATAGTATCCCTCCGCCGATATGAAAGCTTTTAAAATCCCACAGCCGATGTTTTACCTGTGTGAACAGCTCTACTGCATTACGACCATCACCACAAACGTTCCCAGCTCCCAGTACTCACTTCCGAAGCTGCTCCCGCATTGCCTGCAAACCAAATCCCTCCGCGTCCGGAGGACAGGACACGACTCGAGGAGGAAAAAATGCCGAGCCCCTTCCGTGATCCGACCGACCGTCCTCTACCACCGGCGAGAGGCGTCCCGGGGTACCGTGTGGGGCCTAACCGTGTCGGTGTGTGTTCCTCTCTGATAGTAGCAGGGGAGGGGGGCTGCAGAGGCAACACATCGGCTCTGCTTCACGGGAATCCAGCAACAGACCATTACCGCTGGGTTTTTCAAAATAAGAGCTAGGTTTTTATACGCTCGACCTGGTGCTGTCTGTCCGTTCGGCTGCCTGCAAAGATTTTTTTGTCTGAGCGCTAAATTAATAACCCTTTAACACAGAAATGTGAAACTGCACAACAGGGCACCTCATGGGTCAAGAATGATTCCTACTGATTTCAAGGTCTTGGAGTCAAAGGTCAAGGTAACAGGTGAACTCTTAGTGAAATCCTAGTCTGTGCTTGTGTAAGAAAGGAATGTCAAACTGCACAGCTGGACACCTCATGGGTCTATGATAATCCCTACAGATTTCAAGGTCACGGGAACAAAGGTCAAGGTCACAGGTCACCCATTTGTTTAAACCATGTCTATGCTCCAGCTTCACATCCAACTAACAGAAATGTTGAACCCTTTGTTCCCTACATTGTACCTACAGATGTGCATAGTATCAGAGCCGTAGCTACCATTTAGGACACCGAGATCCAGACCTCAGTATTTTTCTGCTGTGTATATTTGTCATGAACTCGAGTGTTCTTGTCCAGAGAGTGAAACCAAAACCACACACGGAGACGAGAATATCGGTAAGTGAGTTTATTTACATGTGCAGCTATATACAGTGGTCGGAGTCTTGGAGGAGTCTGCAAGACAAGGAGAGCGGGGTGAGTCTCGGGTACAATCTGGTTCCAAGATGGTAGCTAGGTTCTT
>NC_051452.1:16402097-16402677 GCF_001649575.2 Kryptolebias marmoratus | reverse complement strand
GGTTGGATCCAGGTGGTAATGAGGGTGAGCAGGGTTCGGTCTAGGAGGCGATCCGGGTGGTTAGGCAGCGTGGGAATCCAGGAGCGAGACGGCACAAGAAACTCTTCCAGGACTGTAGAAAGGCTTGGTCATGAGAAATACTTGAAAAAACCTGAAACAAGGCAAGCAAACATGAAATAGTTCTATGACAAGAACAAGAGCCAGGGCGGTAACACACGTACCGCTGAGTCAACACTCTGACAGTGAGGTGCTGGCTACCAACTCCTTAAATGCCTCCTAGGTGATTGAGATGAGGAACACCTGTCTGCAGGGCTTCCAGAAGTGCTGAAGCCCCCTACTGGAGAAAGACGGAATAGAACCCAAAAACCACCAGGATCACCAGACTCTGACAAAATCTGAAAAAAGGGAATGAAGAAACTTTCATTAAAGCGGTGAGTGGGGAGCGAACAAGTGAGTATCTAGTTAAAACAGCATGTCAGAGAATGAGTGTACCAAGCCGTAGTACCGTCCAAGTAAAATGCAGAATAAATGTTCGACCTTTCGAAGAGGACACCACTCTAGTGTTTGAGCCAGATGAAAA
>NC_051452.1:16388451-16399499 GCF_001649575.2 Kryptolebias marmoratus | reverse complement strand
CAGGGGGCCATTGCCCCCCCCACTTTCCGGCCCTGCCAGCGCGCTGCGTGTTCCCACCAGACGGCTGCACAGACTGCACACGACTCTCACAGACTGTGACTAACGTGTCTCTGTGTTTATATAGAGACAGAAGCACAAATAAAACCTACAGCATTGAAATCTGGACCAAATTCTTAAAGCTCCAGTCCAGGGACATAACAGTCACCAAAACGTTTATGCAGATGCGATAGTGTGGAGTCAGGGTTGAGATCATTAACACATGAAAAAAGGCTCTGGCTCTGATATGTCCGTGTCTGGAACAAGTCTGTCTTGACTGCCACTTCTGGTCTAAATGCAGTATTTACAGCATCTGTGGTGGCATTTTCTTTCCAATGCACCATTGGGATGAAAAGCGAGAGAGAGAGAGAAAAAAGAATGTTTTCGGCTCATATTCGTTAACGGCTCCTCCAGTCAGACCAAATGCTCCACTTCGCCCAGAGAGCGGATCGTTTTTGCTGTTAGGTCAAAAAAATAATGGTGCAATTTATACATTTTTTTCTCTCTTTGGTCGTTCAAAACCCAGCTATCGGTTCGGAATCAATGGTAACCTCACTCCGGTCAACAATGACAGAACAGCGGCTTAATCACCTTCTGTTTCTGCATATACACAAAGACTTAACTGATAACATGGACCTCAGCAAAGTATGCCGCAGCTTCTGCTTCGAGAGTCAGCGAAGGGAGGCATACTNGCGCACAGAGGTGACAGGATTCTCACCATTCTATCTGTTATATGGCCGTTCCCCAAAACTGCCCATTGACATGTTGTTCGGTTTACCAGCAGAAACAGGTAACCAAGATCACCATGCTTATGTTGAACAGTGGAAAGAAAGGATGCAGCAGGCGTATGCCATTGCACAAGAAAATGCGCAGAAATCTGCCAAAAGAAACAAAAGAATCTATGATTCAAAAGTAAGGAGCTCAATGTTGTTTCCAGGAGACCGGGTGTTAGTGAGGAATTTGACTCCTCGTGGTGGTCCTGGTAAACTTAGGAATTATTGGGAGGAAGTCATACATACCGTTGTCCGCCAAGTGGGAAAAGATGTCCCAGTGTATGAACTAAAACCTGAACATGGGAAAGGCAGATCCAGGACACTTCACAGGAATCACATCTTGCCTTGTGATCACTTGCCACTGGACATTAGGACAAACAGACCTGTAAAAAGTAAAAGAAACGCTACAGAAAAAGAGGAAGCAAGGGAGGAATGTGAGGATGACGAGGATGAGGATGATTATTATCCCATGAACTTATCTCATTCATCAATTCAGCCAATGACATCAGCAACTGAGGCGCCTGTAACTACACCTGATTCCTTTGAACCAGCACCAGTGGAGCGCGCATTGGAAGTTCGCCAGCTAGACTTTGATTATGAACATCAGTCAGGAAACCAGGTGATTCAAACTCAATACTCACCTGATACTGGTGCAGCGACATCCATGACCCAAACTGATCCCACTTGTCGCTCTTCTAAATGTGAAATGGAAATAAGAACCACACCGACCACAAAGACTGCACCAACCCCCAAAGACACTGAGATATGATAAAATGGGTTCTCCATCGTGTTACAGTATTGCTGCACTTCCCTTTTATGCAAGACAGCCAACTTGGATGCATCCTGTACAACCAGCACCTTTACTTGTATGGACTGTAAAATGAAAAATGTGGACTTTCTCCAAACAGGCACTTAAGAAGTGAAAAGGAAAACAGACTTGTTTTGAGGATGCTTGAGGCATTGAGGACATTATAAACTTGTTTGTATGATTTACAAGAAATATTCACTTACGTGGAAATTTAAATTAAAGATTTTTATGTTCTTTAGCAGTGTTATGAAGCTTTTCAAAGTGTTTCAAGTGACAAAATGTGACTCAAAAGATTGTATGTTTCACAAGTCCGGGTTTGTAAGACTTATTGTAGAACTGCCCATAAAGAAGTATTTCATGATGTTGAGGACAACATCTAACTTTGAGGGGGAGTATGTGATGGATTGAAATTTGGTTATTTCAGAGGCTGACTAGTTTGATTTGGCTGAAGCAGTGGTCAGATCCAACCAGCAGGGGGAGTCTAGCGCTTGCGCTAGCTATAGTGAAGAGCACCGGAACTTCCTCCTTAGATAATAATAATCGCTGGAGCAGAAGCACCGTGTCCGGCTCTTTTATTAAAATTCTCCCCTTCTTTAGGGCTTTTACATATTAATGGTTAGAGAATGTTTGAATTAACTATATACGTATCCTGCAGTGCATAAATAATTAAGGTAGTTCCTTGTAGTTACGTCCATTTGTGAACCCTTCTAAAGTGAAGACTATTTACATTTTATTAGGTATTTGTTAGTGAAGACAAAACACATAAGTTCCTTTTCACCTGTGGAAATCAAAGCAAAATCAACACCTGCATGTTCCATTACTTCAATTTGAAAAAAAAAGCAGTTTTCCAGAAGCCTTAAAATCTTTAAGTAGTTGTTCTGCCACTGGACTCTCTTTAAATGCAAAGGTGTTGTTGGCCATAAAAGGTTTTCACTGTCACCTTCTTCTTTTACATTAAAAAAAATAAAAGAACATGATTGTTATGTCATTAACAATCAATGGGACAGTTGACTGTGTTGTTGTTGTGTTTTTTGCAACTTTTGCCTGTGTGAGGAGAAAATTGTGTGCTAGACATGCCTAAGGCCAGTCGAAAAATTCTGCAGACTCACACAAGCAACAACAAATCCATAAAAAGTTTATTTTAAAAAAAAGTTAATTTGCTTTAGCCTTAACAAATCCAGTGCCAGTGAGGAGATGGAACCACAGGAAGTCACGGCAGTGCAACAAGCAGGAAATCAAAAACGGGACTCAATTGCAACTTGTAGTTTTTGGTATTTGCAGCATTTTTTCTTTTGCTTCTGTCTGTTTTCTGTGATTGCAGCATTTTTGTTTGTTTGTTTTTGCTGCATTTGTTTTCCTTCATATTTGTGTTTTTGATTGTCCCTTGATGGTTGGGGTCGTGTTTTCAGGTACATCAGCATCAGCATAGTCTACATGTTAGAATGATCCCAGAGGATCCGTCACACTAAAAGCATTTTTGAAAACCTTGATAAAGGCGGTTCACATTAAACAGATTGTTTTGCCCAGAAAAAGAAAACTGGGGCTGGCCCATGGAGCCAGGCCTATAGGGTAGGTTGCTGGTGAGTGCCTTCAGAGTTTCACATGTAAAGAGGCATCAGGTGGGAGTGGTTTGTGCTGCGCTCAATAAAGACTCTCTGCCTTTCTTGTAGTTTCTGAATGGTGTCCTTGGAGGGGTGCCATGTGAGAATACCATCCTTCTCCTCTGGGATTTCAATTCCACTGTGGGAAATGACGGGAGATGAATAGGAGGAACAACCTCTCTCAACTGGATCCGAGTGGTGTTCTGTTGGACTTTTGTGCAAAGCATGGATTGTCAATAATGAACATCATGTTTGTTTAAACATTAGGATAGTCCTTAAGTGTACTTGGTACCAGGCTATCTTGGGCCAAATGTCAATGGTAGATTTTGTAATAATACTATCAGACCTGTGACCCTGTGTCTTGGACACTCTTGTAAAAAGAGACATAGCTGTCAACCAATCTCCACCTGGTGGTGAGTTGAATTTGGTGGAAGGAAAGACAGCTTTGGATGTTGTAAATTCCAATGAGTTGTGAGGGTGAACCAGGAACATCTGGCAGAGGCTGCTGTCCATGAGATCCTAAACTCACACACCCAGGAGACTTTTTCCCCACATACTGTGGTAAATTTGGGACATGAAACCTAAATAAGGTTGACAGGTAGCTCCAGCTATTTGTCTCCAATGGTCTGTCATAATAAGAAAGAAGTTGAGCCAAAATGCAAAAGCTCTCAACTGGTTCATAATTATTTCAACTCTCACCTGTGTTCTTGAGATTTAGATTGTGACCAAAAGAAGAAGATCCCATATACAAGTGGGAAAATTAGGTTCCTCTGTAGGCTGGATGGTCCTAGCCTTTAAGATACAGTGTGAAGTTCAGTCAGTTAGGAGGAGCTCTAAGTAGAGCTGCTGCTCTACACAGAAAATAGTTTGCTGACATGGCTGGGCATATCATAAAGATGCCTCCAGTTTGCTTTGCTTTGGAGGTATTTCAGGCACATCCTTCTGCAAGAAGACCAGAACCTGCTGGAAGGTTCATATGTATCTCCTCCTTGGCCTGGGAACCCATTGGGATGAGCTAGGAAGTGTCGTTGAGTGTATTCAGACAAAACAGTTTTAAGAACTTGCTAAGGGGTATAAGGACTATTGGTCCCTCCATGGAACATATTGAAGGACCTACATTTTTGCCTTCACACTGCCAGGGGAACATTGTGAATGCTCAAAATTCTGCTGATGGTCAGAGCGGTTACTTCAGTTTTCCACATGACATTCACCACCACCAACAATGAAAGACTTGATAGTTGAAGCTTTGTGTTGTGGGAATTTGGTTAATCTTTTTAAAGCAATGTCTGAAAGGGAACTACAAACATTCAGAAGGAATCATGGGAGTCTTTATGAGCCTTGACTTATAAAACAGGTGTGTCTACTTTGTGCTGCACACATTTGAAGAACACATCATAGCAGATATACAACATCAATATATGAGGGATATATATATATATATATATATATATATATATATATATATATATATTTAAAAGTGCCACCTACAAATTTACGGATCCTGGTACACCTTTGCATCCCTGAATTCCACTGCTTATAGAATATTTTCTCCCTCACATACTAATATGTGAATATTTATTCATATTTGATGTGAAGTCTGATAGAAATCAATGAGGTAATCAAGTTGTCGCTATCAAATCTCTGCATCAGAGGCATTTTGCATATTCACCATTGCTCACATCATTAAAAACAAATCCATCGACGCCACCTCCACTGACTTGCCTTTAATTAGTTTCAACAAACATATTGAACAGTGTCTCAAACACACCCACACACACACTAACATATTCAAGTGTGCAAACTAAAAATTGCTGAATCGGTATAAATTTCATAAAAAACATCTAAGCTGGAAAACTGCTTTGTGGTCAGGCCTAAACTGACAGCCAGCTAATGTGTTTTAATCTGCACCTCCTGTGGGGTAAATAAAAATTGTGCATGCAAGGGTCTACCATGATCAACAGATACCTTGAGATGGTCTTCAAAATCTCTTTTTTTAAAAAACCTAATTTGAAATCTTCTGGTTGATCTAAGGGTAATTTCATTTAAGTAAATGTAAACGTTAACAGTCTTTGAGTACAAATTAATGTAATACAAAAAAATGCCTCCTCTTTATGTTGTTTGTAGCTTCAGATCTACAGTAAATAACTGCCATATGTATTTGGTAAAGCAAGGTTTAATGTTTGAATATGCTGTCACTAAAAAACTTTCCAACATAAAGGGTAATGTTTGTGTTAAAATGGAAATTTCAACACAATACCACAAGCATTTCAAATGCAAGATTATCTGTTGTCATTTTTCAAGCTTCTCATTTCTTACAGTAAGACTCAGCCCTTTGCCCAGTTATGAGTGTGTTTAATATTTTATTCCTCAATTTACCCATATTAATGTATTGTATTTTTACCTGCGCCTGGAATACACTTTGATCTACCACTCTGAACTACTCACTTGTACCATATAAAACATTCAAATGGCCATTATCAAATGTAAAAATTCTGCTGTGTCCTTACAGCCACTGAACAGTTTAAGCACCAGCTCATAATCATTGTTTTTCTTCCCGTGTGTGTTTTTTCATTTTTAAACCTTATGATTATTTTATCCCCTGCTGATTTTCTAAGTTTCTTCCATATAATTTCATTCAGTCTTCCTGGGAGGAATAAGTGATTTTCACTTGTAATGTTACTTTATAGTTCATTATACCATTGAATCACATAACTCTTTGCTAGCCCACCAGTGGCTATAAATTCTGACAGAAATTCTCATCTCAAAATTGCATTCCTCAACTTTCTTCAGACCTATGATGCGATCTGTAGCTTTTTATTTGCTCAGGTGATGTAGAACCTGATGACTGTGACATCATACATGTGTTATTCTATGTACTTGTCACTATCTATGGAACAGCATTATTTAGACAGGTCTGAATATTTGCAAGCAAAACTGAAATAGCATTAGGTTTCAGTGATAAACATGGTTTTGTCTGTCGTAGCGTAAGAGTGTCTGCCAATATACTATGTCATGATATCCCAGATAGTATGGCTTGTTTGGAGCCAGAAAATCTAACAGCACCAAGAAAACATATTTATCTGTTAATACTAGGGATGTGAAGACTTTATGACCGATGCAACTGCATTGATAGAGTGGCCATATGTCGATGCATTTAGGATTAAATCTAAATGCATCAATTTAATAATTCTTTGTACCAATAAAATCTAATCTGTTTTTAAATCAAAAGTCTGCAAACAGGTTTGTTTCTACAGGCATTCATGACAGAAAAGTTTAAGTGGTGCAATTTTGTATGAAGAACAATTCCCTCTCTGCATATCTTACAGTGGACTAGGGGTGTTCCAAGTGATCCAAATCTTGATGCCAATATTGGTATTCGCATTGAAACAATTCTAGCGTAAGGAGATCCATACTTTACTTTGTTTCTTTTGTCTATTTTCAGTATGTTGCTCCCAATCCATATGTGCACTGAAAGGATTGATACTGTAGCGTTCTCTCTGCTAGCAAAACAGCAGACCAGACGAGTTGTCCTCACCAGCCGTTTATTGTAGAACAACACAACAGGGAAGATACAGGTTCCGACTCTGGTTACAGGTTGTTTGTCACACCGTCGCAGTGCGCACCCAGGCGGAGCAGCCCGCCAAAATCCCAGACCAGTGCGAGAGCGAGTCCCCTCCCCACCCTCCTTTTCCCAATAACACTTGCGGCAACACATAACATGCCTAACTTAAAGTGACAGTAACACCAGAAGTGCACAATAACCCTTTACGAATCGTTACAATACTGATTGAGCATTTGAAGTCTTTCACTTCGTTTGGAAAGCATTTTGCTAGTTTTAACTAGCATTTTACTTATTTTAGCTAGTGTTTTGATAGTTTTAGCTTTTAGCTCATATTTTACAAATTTTAGCTATCTTTGCGCTTCTTTTAAGTTTTAACTACTATTTTGCTCCTTTCAGTTTGTGTTCTGCTTGTTTTAACTTGAACAACTCAGGTTCAGCAAAGTAATTTAACACTAATCACTGCATTTTCACAAAAAATGTAATTATGATTAATATTATTATTTGACCAGAAACATTGGCTAAAATCTGTTCAGTGTATAAAATTGCAAAGAATCAGTTAAATATTAGTAAAAAGCAAAAATCTGTAAATCATAAAAATATATTCAGATTTAAATTATTGATGATAAAGCTTGACACACCTTTGTCCTCTACCTGAAGGCTGCCCCTAGAAGTGTTGAATCACTTCAGTATCAGTGATACTGGTTCTGTGTTTACTTGGTATCGGATCACTTCCAGTTCTTGCTCCTGGCCATGAGATGGTCCCATGGGACTCTCCTCTTGCTCCTGTTCTATTCAGCAAGGGAATCAAGACCATCCTGATTCACCAGTGGAGGTTCCTGCATGGTCTTCTTCCTGTCGTTGAGGGGGTTGGGCTACTTCAGTGATGTCCAATTCTGGTCCCGGAGGGCTACTATCCTGCATATTTTAGGGTGTTTCTCTGCCTTGACTCGCCTGATTTAAATGACTGATTAACAGGCTTCTGCAGAATTCAAAGTCCTGCTGATGACTAGGGAAACATCTAAAACATGCAAGATAGTAGGCCTCCAGGACCAGGATTAGATACTGTTTGGCTATTTAATGCCCAGCAACAAATCTTGGTCACTGCATCTTTGCATGCCAGTATTTATGAATAACTGTATATTAACAAATTAGTGCAGACTAATGGAAATCATTCCACTAGTGGAAAGAAGTAATTATTTTTCAGGTATGGGATTTTTTTGGGGGGAGGGGTTATAGCATATGTTGGTAGCATTCTTCATTACATTTCTTACATTTGGTTGTATGGTTTTTCACAAACTTGGCAGAGTTTTTGCTAGCAATAAAAAACATTATTCTTTAAAAAAGAAAGGAAATAATGACACCTGGCTAAAATGGCAATACCATTATGTACTACAATAAAGCTTAGATGATTGCAAACTTTTTAGATTTTGTTTCCATGTCAAATTAGGTAGTGCTGCAGCTGAACATTTTGAAAACAGTGTTTAGTAACATTTCAGTCACTTTATGATGTGTGATTTTGGAGTCAAAAACATCCTGTACATTCACAAGTTTTGCTGAAAAAAAAATCCAAGAAAAAGGCCTTTTTACACCAGCACTTCAACTGTTATTGTGTGCAAATTGTAAAATTTCTTAGTTTAAGGCTGCTTGTGGTTCTTCTCGGGTGATAGAAGTGTGTGTTAGTGTGTGTGTGTGCAAGAGAGAAAGGGAGACATATAGCTAGATTTGATGCGGTCATTTTGACACTTGAGAGGTTTTCCCTAAGCAGCAAGAGTCAGAGCTGGCCATTTTAAACGTACTTACATATAAACACACACACACACACACACACACACACACATGCTTACACCTCTTTTGCCTTACTGCTCCCACAAAGCCACAGGCCATCTTGGGAACCATTAAGGTAACCGGAGACCACCGCAATGGGGAAAGGACACAAACACAGAGAGAGAAGAGGAAGGTGAGAGATTGCGATAGGTAATAGAGACAGATGAGGTGAAGCTGTGGTAGTTTTTTTTTTTTTTTTTCCTTTGGAACACTTTATTATCCTTGAGATGCTCGTAGTATAACATATGAATCCACTATGATAATCTGATTGGATGGCATACTGAAGAAGCACTGTTGGTACACATATATTAGGTGTGGGAGAAATATGCTAACACTTAGTTAAACAAGACACTGAATCCTGAACTTCGATTGATCCAAGTGAGCATTGTGTTTTGGAAGATCTCCCTGATATGACAAGACTGATGCCGAGACAACCTTAAAGAATGACATTATTTTCTCAGATTTGACTTCTAAGACTGTCAAAGACAGAAATCCTAAGGGAAGATCATTTTTGTAAAGAATACACAATTTTTATGCACTTGACTTTAAGTGTGACTGTTTTTTGTCATAATATATATATATATAGATTACTTCCTGCCAATTTTGGACCACAACTGGAAGCAAAAGTATCATCGGAGCACAGCTTCATGTTAATAATTTTACCTAACTTTGGTAATTGCGGTCATGTCTAGTCAATGTTAATTTTTATTTAAAAAAGCAATTAGGAGCAATGGTACTGTTGATTTGTTTGAGTTAGTTTTTAGCCTAGAAATCCTTTCATCTGCTTATATTTCCATCTTCAGGGGGCTGAAGCTTCAGGTTCTAGAGGTGTCTTAAAGTTAAAGTGGTTCAAAAAACAAAAAAAATATTTTTCCTATATTTTACTCTAAATATTTTTAGTTTGTTTAGTAGCTTTTTTTATTTTAGGTCTTTACAGTTATCCCCTTCTTGGGGTTTTAAAAATGACTAATCTATAGAGTTAGGAATACAGATATGTTCTGGCAAATATTTTATCTGATAGGGTTTATTATGAATGGTCCCTGTGGTAATATGATAGCCAGGAAGTATTATTCCCCACCATCCTACACAGCTCATCATGTGGCCTGGTTTCACCTGAAGTAGAGATTGATGATCAGGTTGTAATTACATGACATTCAGCAATTTTAAATTTAGTTTTTCACTTTTAAAATTTATACTCAGTGACATCTTAGGAGTTCTTATGTTCTACTAGAAAGTTAAGTTGGTGTTTTTTAAATTCATCATTCTGGTAAAAAGCAAAACATCAAAATGACATGTGTGATCCAAAATCCAGTGTGTGGATGGAGGGTTAAACGTTGAGAAAAAATATTGGATATGTTGTTAATTATGTCATTAGATTTTTATTTTATTTACATGACTGAAGACCTTGAAAAAGATTTTAAAAATAGTTTAAAAATAATTGAAATGGTGACACACCATTTTAGTATTTACAGTAATTATTTTATGTGGAGCAGCTTTTCTACTGTTTACTGTAATTCCCATGTCTGGCCCATGGTTTCTCTCTGCCAGCACAAGGAAAGCGACTGGCCTGAAAAGACAGTATGATGGTAAAGAAAACTAGCATGGTTACATCTAAATGAGACTTTAAACACATATTTATGGACATTTGATAGAAAACCATTTCTTTGGGTTGACCTTGCTGAATTTTAATTTAAGACCACTAGGCTATAATAATGCTATATATGATATCCAGCCTCCTCTGTTTTCCCACAGTAAATTATTAAAGATGCCAATGCATAAGCACTGAAGCACCCTTTTTATTTTTCTGTTTTAAAATAACTATGTGGCTTGATCAATGGTACGCTAAGACTTTTGCTAGCAGTAAATCATATGACATAGACACAATTTAAAAAAAAAAAGTCAAGTATGTATATAGTATATGTAAGTATGTATATTCAATTATGGAAATTTGGTGAAATGAGTTAGAAAACCCAGCCCTCTTTGCAGCTCTATAGCTCATAGTCATACTTCACAGTAGAAACATCATTCAGAGTTTAAAATGGTCACAAAAAGTTAGACTATACTTGATTGTTCTGGCATTTGGATATCTTTAACAGTTTTTACACAATCGCAGTTTATAATATTTAAAGATTTTACAAAAGAATGTTCAATTTAAAATGTGATAATGTCACAATAACGTTTGTACTGTCTAGACTTTTATATATATATATATATATATATATATATATATATATATATATATATATACAAAAAATTCATTTCTCACCCTCCGCGGGTGGTCTCTTTTTCATCCTCTGAGCTCAGGTCCTCTACCAGAGGCCTGGGAGCTTGAGGGTTCTGCGNCAGTATCTTGGCTGTGCCTAGAACTGCACATTTCTGGACTGAGATGTCTGATGTTGTTCCTGGGATCTGTTGTAGCCACTGCTCCAGTTTGGGGGTGACTG
>NC_051452.1:16374559-16388351 GCF_001649575.2 Kryptolebias marmoratus | reverse complement strand
CTGAATCTACTTCACGTGACTGGATTTGGTAACGCTCTGGATTGTCTTTTTTGGCTGGAGCATACTGTCATGAACTCGAGTGTTNCTTGTCCAGAGAGCGAAACCAAAACCACACACGGAGACGAGAATAACGGTAAGTGAGTTTATTTACATGTGCAGCTATATACAGTGGTCGGAGTCTTGGAGGACTGCCGCCTGCTGCTTAAGTACTGGCTGGTCTAATCAGTGGGAAACTGGAACACCTGTGGAAGAATGATTAGTGACTCTGCCCACAAGGCGGAGCCAAACCCTGATCCTCACAATATTATTAAAAAATAATCAAAACAACGCTTTTGAACGGCGTGGTTCTCTGCTTAGCTCCACCAGTTTACTGTAGGAGGTGCTGCAACTGTGTGCAGCTGCAGCCAAACTCAATATCTACGAAGAAGAGTGCAGCTTTGCGTACCTTACTGCTAAAATAAAGACCAGAAGAAGAAGAGCGTCACTTACGGTGAAACACAACTGAGGTAATTTGCTAAAAATATTCTCCTTCAGTTCCACGAAGCTGAAGTTGGTTTCCGATTGCAGCTTCCGATTCGGAAAATGGCTAAAGGGCGATTACACCTAATTTTTCACTACCTTCAGCATCTTTGATCTACTCTAGTTAAAAAACTACAACACCTAGACACTTCAAACCTGAACCAGATTATTCTGCACTGATTGCAGAACATTTAAAACAAAGTGTGTGATATGTGAAACCTTAATCTAATTTGTGACACCTCAATAAAGGGGGATTTTAGCACTTTTTTTTTTTTTTTTTTTACATCTGGACAACACTAGAACTGGTCCAGCTCCAAAACTACAACACCTCTCTGGTATTTGATAAAAAGGTAAAATCTATGCTAAAATCTTGTGTTCCGAATGTGTATGTGCAGCGTGAACAATCAACATTCATATAAACTAATTCATGTCATTTCAGTGAGTCATCATGGTTGTGCCCTGAGTCCTCTGTTGCATAAGATGACATTGCACCCCATGAATTTACAAACACACACAAAAACATGTCATATACACATTCAAGTCACTTGTTTGAAATAAATGCTTCTATTTTAATTAAGTTTAAGTTTCATTGTAACCGATGTGCAGGGGGAAAATGAGTGGTTGACCTCAGTATTTTTTAAAGTCTGGCTACGGCCCTGCATATTATGTAGTGCTGGTGGTACTCTTGTTCCATTTAAAACAATGGTGAGGAATTTCTAAAACTTCTTCAAATAGATAATGCCACATGTAGTTTTTTACTGGGCGGCAACGGTTGGAGATTAGTTGAGAACTAAAAACTGTGCAGAAATACACTCTTTTAATTTATTTACACAAATTTCCAGTGAAATTGAAATTTGGGTAAAGATTTACTGGGTGTTTGCACACTTAACTACAAAAAAAAAAAAAAAATACAGCTCTAGTACTCCAGATTTACAGAACTGAAAAGGGTTCCAGACTGGTTGCAAATGGGTTTCAGATGCTTGTGAAAGCTCCTAACTATACTGAGACAAAATTTGTTTGTAGAAGACATTCAACTCAATAAACAGCCAGCAAACAGTCTGGATCCATAACAAGGCTCTATCTTGCAAAGCTGTTCTGTCAGCTGCTAGATGAAGAAATTAAATTCTGATTGATTGACTCTTTTTCTGTAAGTGAAGTCAAGGACTCAAAGAATACAGAACCCAGCAAATTGTAAAATTTCAATTTCACATTTTAAAAACACAGCTCCTGAGGAAAAGATCGCCAGATTCGCTACAAAAATAATCTTTAGTGAACAATAGCCAAGTTGAAACTTGAGCCACTACAGTCTTGAAGAAAATTTTAGAGGAGAACTGAAGCACAATAAATTTCAAGAAATAGTACTTACCACCTTATTACTGTGCTACAGTGACTCTCAAAAATCAGTTGCGATTTAAAAGAAACAATCTATGTTCTACTACTTCTCTCAAAACATCAAACTTCTTGAAGGGGTGTCCAGTGAAATATTTTACTCGCTACTCTTTTGAATTTTGAATTGAGGGCCAAATGGGTAGGGATAGGCACATGAGTAGATGAATGAGTAGGGGTAACACTGCAAAAATGTCAAGGCCTTAGTGGTGCCAGTGGTCATCGGAGCAGGATTGCTTGATTTATGTAATCCAGCTGTCTAAAAATTTCAAGGATTTGCAGCAAAGAATTTCCTTTACTTGAGATTTAAAAAAGATATGTTTTAGCTAGTAGAAGTGTGAGTCACACGGCTCATTCAGGGGTGAACAATACAACAATAGGTGTTGGTAATAGAGTGACTAAAGCCTCCTGAAACATTGAAGAACAGATCCTTTTCATTGTATGGTTTAAGTCTCCTTGATTTTCATTACTATTTCCAGAATGTTTGGCTCCCATTTACTAAAAGTGAAGTGATACGATAGGATTGTCTAAGACTGATAGAATATTACTAGACTTTTTGAGTGATAGCTGTAAAACATCTTATAATAGTGGCAACTTTTTATGGGCCCAAATCTCACTTTAAATGATTGACCCTTCTAGGTTTAACTGCCTAAATTAGCCCAACAGTCAATTAGTTGCTTAAATTGCTTTGACAAATAAAGCGAATCTCAGATGACTGACTATGTTCTGTACCTTTACTTTGAAAATACACTTGTCTTACTTCCTGTCTAATCCAGCCTGCAACTTGGAAACTCTGCTCTGCTTTGACTAGAAAAGGCGGAGATCAGGCTCCCTGCCTCTGACTCCCTTCCCCCCTTTCTTGGCGTTTCAAGGAGCAAAGAAGCCTTAACATCTTCTGTGGGGGGTTTCATCCTCTCTGACGAGACAGAGACAAGCAGGGACAGAGAGAGTAAAAACGGAGACAAATTTCTACATTCAAGCCCATGGAGAGAGGAGAACAAAAAGGAGGAAAGCTAGAAAAGGAGGAAGAGAGGTTAAGGAGAAAAAGAGAATAAAAAAGCCTTTTGCTTGAGTGGAGAAGAGAGAGAGAGGGCTGGCGGTGGTTGGTAATCAGGCAGATACCCCTGATTAAGCTTTAACAAAAGAGAAAAGTGCCAGCAATTTACAGGCAAGTCTCAGCTGTTACAGAAACTGTTTGAACACATACACAACCATATGCGAGCTTCTCTACACATGCTCTGGATGGTCTGTACAAATGAAAAGATCTGAAAGATTTGCTCTGTACTTGTTCCACTAATTTCAGCTACCAAATAATTATTCAAAATGATGACAGGGCAGTCGTGTATACATCAGGGAATCCTTCAGGGCATTTGTTTGCAAGTGTGCCACTAAAAGGCCTTGAGCTTATTTAAAATGCTGCAATGAGAACTCATAAGGACTGCTGATCAAGCTTATTCAACAAGTGGCCCGCAGGCCCCATACGGCCCTCTAAACAAACAAACAAAAAAAGACCCCATAAAGCTGCCAGAATCCCAAACTGGTTTGTCTGAGTATAATTCTATATTTACGTAATCGTATCAGAGCTACTATTATATTTTGAGTGCCATATTAGGTTAGTAGAAGTCTGCCTGTCAAACAGATCTTTGGTAAAACTTGACAACAGGGAGGGGTGGGTAAACATGTGCACCTGTAAGCAGTTGTCTGATCAGTCCATCCTTCTGACCTTTGCAGTACGGACAGAAGACAACACAAAAAATGGCGTTAGTTAAGCTCAATGCAAGCGTCAAGAGGTGTCTTTCATAAATAAAAAGTAGATTTGGAAATTTGACGATTTCAAAGCAAATAGACCTAAAAGTACTTTTTGTTCACTTTGCCAACATAAATCAGTGTTTAATGATGTTATGTTGTGAAATAATGGCGCTAGAGTCGTTTTGGTCAAACCTTGAAAATAACTTTATATGGAATCCAATGTGTTTTAAAGTATGTTGTAAATGACTGTCAGCTAGTACCAAGCCAATGCAATATCTGTAAAATTGATTAATTAAAATCATTTGTTTGTTTTCTAAAGTCAATTGGCTGTTTAGGTCAACATCTGTAAATCTGGCAGAGTTATAGCCATATTTGGGTTTGCTAAAGTTGGTTAGCTGTGTCCGCCATCTTGAATCAGGTTGACCCTAAAAGCTAATCAGTTGTAGCTGTACATCCAATGACTACTTTCTGAGAGTTTTGTTGAAATCCGAGCAGTTGTTTTGCTTACAGACAGACATGGTTGACACCATGAGGTAATGCCAAAGATTTATATAAAAAGACCACACAGTACGTGGAGCTCAAAGTATGTGTTGGGGATGAGGCTCAGCTACAACCACACCAGATTTTAGCTCAGTATCTGTAAAACTGGTTGAATTATAGCCATTTTTGTGGTTTCTACAGTCAGTTGGCTATGATGGCCATTTCGAACTGGGTTAGCTCCAAAAGTTGTATACATACATTTAAGAATTATTTTTAAAAAGCTTTATTAAAATCCATCCAGTGGTTCATGAGATTCTTTGCTAAGAGACAGACATACACAAAAACATAATCATCTGTCTTTGCATTTAATTATTGCCTGTGGCCCTCAAAGCACCTCTAATTTGGATTTATGGCCCTCTTGCAGCTGAAGTTGAACAGCCCTGCAGTAGATATTTTTTTCAAATTTAGCTTGTCATTGTTTTATAGTAAATCCAGACTAGAATATTAAATCTTTCTTTTATGAAAAGTTCTTAATAATCAATATCTTACAGTACAAAATAATCCCAGAAAAGTACTTTGCTCCCAAAAGGCAGAAAAACTTTCTTACATTCTCTAATTTCTCAAGATACTTTTAGACAACAAGAACCTGTTCATAGCCCCTTTGACATCAACAGGGTTTTGCAAAGTGCTTTACAATGCGCTCCTCTTTCACCCTTTCACTCAAAGACAATCAAAATACATTATGACGATTTTGTTTTTAGTCAGACAAGAGAAAATGTGAGTCATGGTGAGACTTTGAAAGCTAAGAAAACTGTACCAAGCAGCCAAGCATGGTGGTGGTATCATTAATAATATCAGCCACAGTGTGAGGTACAGTGTCTTGACCTTGGACATGCTGTTGGGATTGAACAGTCTAGTTAAAGCTGCCCCCATAAAAAGGAAGTCCTCTTTCTCATTGCTTCAGTACTGCAGAAAATTTGCTTAATTGTAGTTCATTAAACTTTATAATTAGGCTCTTTTTAGCTCAAAATAGTAAAGTTCCTGTGGAAGTAGCAACCAACTGTGACAAAGCTGTAAAGAAATTGATAGAAGTCATGTAACTATGGTGACTGATCCAAACTATAAAATTGTTTAGGAAATGTAAATGATTCCACTCATCATATACTTACAGAAAATGTAAGTGTACAGTGACTTGTTGAAAATACAAGCATCACCACAGAATACCCTGTTCCTTCATTCCTTGAAGGAATGAATTTAGGCCGTTGCCTTCCATGCCAAAGTTTTAGACTAAGACCATCTTATGTTAAGGAAAGATGGCATTTTATGCCCTTTTTACACCGGCTCTAAAGGTCCCGGCTCCACTCTACTTCGCTTGCTTTGCGTGCGTTTCCATCTGCATTTTTTCGAGGTCAGCCCTGCTTCTTTGGTCCCTGTTTCGGAGTAGGGCCAGCCAGGCGGGCCCTGCTTTGTGGATGGCGCAAGCTTAGCTCCTGTTCACTCATTGGTCGTGGGTGTGGCCAGATGCAAGCATAAAGAGCGAACAGTAGGAATATAAACAGCAGAGTTAGCTTACCCTGCAACATTTATGCCGTCTGTCCCCCAGCTGAAGGCACTGTAAAGCCTGAAATCTCCAGGGGATAACAGCTGTCCTACTCCGCACAACAATCGCGGCATCCAGAGCATTTCTTCCACTGCGCCTCTCTTCCTGGAGTCTCAGGAGAATCCCCATAAGTTTAAAAAACAGCAACAACATAGGGCCAACATTGTCCATAGCGCTTCTGTTGTTTACACAACTTGCGCCAAGTTTTAGTAGCCCCCCAGTACAGTGGAGTAGAGTGGGACTTTAATCAGGTGTATATATATATTCAATGACGACTTTTTTCCATGTCTGTGTGTGTTTGTTACCAAAATATCTCATGAACCATTGGATGGGTTTTATTGAAACTCTTTGAAAGTAATCTTTTGATGTATATTTAATCATCCAAAGGATGTCTGGTTTGGTGTACTGGGGATTGCAAATAGGCTTTTTTTGATGAGAAAATGTTGGTTCAGTTGGAGAGTAAATATAAGCGTTTATTAGAGTGGTTGGAAGCTAAGATAAAATATAACATTTCTGAGTTAGAGGCTGTTATCCTTAGTAAAATAATAAAAAAGTACAATAAAATAAAATCACACCGTGGCCTTAGTCAAGAAAAATCCCTGATGACTGTTACCACTCTAATTTTGCATAAAACATTTTACTTCCACAAACTCATCACCAAAAGTGGACCATTCCATCGCTGAAAACTGTCTCAAACAAATGCCCTGTTCCCTCTTCTTAAATTTGTTGAAAGTTATAGAGAACAGCAATTTTTGTAAGCTTTTCTAGCATTTTTCTAGATAGTCTACAGTAACAGTATAGAGATGAGAACCACAGAGCAATAAAATCAGTGGTTTGAACCTACTGCTGAGATTGCTTTGACAGAATAAAACATGTCAAAATTATAAAAAGGACACCACTAACTTTTTGCAACTATTTCATGCTTTCAAACAAATGTTTGAGAAAGTCCAATCTGTCAGTCTAACGCTCAGAGATCGGTACTTACTTGATATAATAGGGCACATTGTTTGGAGAGATGCCCTGCTCGAATGGACTTTCTACAGATGCTGAAAAACACAACACAAGAGACAAAAAAAAAAACTTTTACATTTTGACTGTAAGACAGCAGAAGCAAACAAGTTTTCTTCTGCCACTTAAAAAACTAGAAACAAAAAGACTAGATATCTGGGATGGGTATAACAAACCAGTTGAATAATATTTTAGGCATAGGTGGTCACTGCTCCTATCTAGCATTAGGTGCACATTCCATTTAACTACATTTTGCTAACTGCCATGACAGAAAAGAAGTAGAGGAAGATACTATTTATAGTGTTTCATGTTTTAGATGTCACTACCAGGTGACATCTAAAAGAATAGTCTTTTTTTGTAAGGAACAAAAAAAGACTATTCTGTGTACAACCCTGATTATGAAAAATATATGGTATGTTGTGTAAAATGTAAATAAAAACTGAACACAATGATTTTCAAATCTCATAAAACTATATTTTACTGACAGTGGAAGTATAGTTAAAATGGGCAAAGTCCAAGAATTACTGCAATTTTCAGGGTTGTACACAGAATAGTCTTTTTTTGTTCCTTACAGCAACACCTGGTAGTGCTGGGCTTTTCTGGTCAATGGCTGTTTTCAACACAACATCTACCACCCACCTCCTTGTAAAAACAAAACAAACAAAGAAAGAAAAAACAACAAACTTTGAAAGTCCCAGCATTTGTATCTGCCATTGTAGTTTATTTTGAAAGTATTTTAAAGTAGACACTATGGTCATGGGTGAGCTCAGCTTTACTGTCAGAAAATGAGCACCTGACCTCCACATTGATCCATCAGACTAGTGAAAATGAAGAAATATAAAGATACTAAGCTAGCAGGATTAGAACCAGCATACTTCTATGTACCTGAAGCTTTTGTTTCATAAGATGGTTTTAGTTGCAGCACTTAGGGTGAGTAAACTTTATTTCACCAGAAGACTTTATATTTAAATGTTTTAAACAAAACCATGAAACAGGCAACGGTCCTTAATCATATAGCAGCAGCTGTGATAAGCACTTGTTAAGATGCTTTCTCTGCATTGAAGTAATTTGTTGTGCTAACACTTGCTGGGTAAAGCATGAAATGAGCACATGTTGTGAGAAGCATGAATTGCTGCAAAATAGTTTCATGTTTGGAGCGGTGGCTGGTAGGTGAAGCAGTGACACTAGATGGTACTAGGGGAAATAGGACAGCAGCTATATAGTCAAAGAAAAATTGAACAATTACTGATGAATTCAAAGAGTGTTTCATAAAAGTGCACAGACACAGCTAAGGTGCTTTCAGAAGCATGCCAGAGTAAAAAATGTGGCCATAATACTACATCCCTAAATTAATGTCAGTAAAGGAGATAGTGTTGCAAATATTTAAGTCAAACCACACAAATGGCAACACAGTTTGGTCTGCAACCTAAAATGTTAAGGTTTCAATTCCAACATAACCATCACTGAAGGTTTTTCAAAATCCTTGTTTTCAGAGGCAAAAAAACTGGACAACTCATTTTGTTTAGCTGCATGTGTGAGTGGGCTTTACTTACCATGTGGAAGGCCAAAGTCCCTGTGAGCATCAGTAAGCTGTTTCAAATGCTCTTTGACGGAGATCTGAGAGAGAAAGAAGAAAAAACATACTAAGACAAAGACAAAAATGTGTCCTCTTTACTTGATATTAGGGTGACTGTCAGAGTTTTCATGAAATTTACTTAAGGAATTAGCCTAAATACTAGAATAGTACATGTTATAAAAGCTGACTTAACTAGCCAAATTAATTCACCATGTCTAAAGGGTTGAGATAAAGGACTGAGCTAATGTATCTAATTAGTCCTTATATAGAAGTAATTTACAATAAAAGTAATATTAGGGTTCTGTACAAAGAAAATAAACATGATAATAATATCCAATTATTTACTTTTCAGTCATTTATAGCCCCAATGTAATTAAATTCAGACCAGTCACATTCAGTAAATCTGTGGTTGTGTGACAGCTGAATTAGCTTTCACTCTTTTGTTTTCCTGTTTTTTTTATTTTTCTGTATGTTTTTCAGCATCCAACTCATTTCACATATGTTGTGGTATTTGAACTGTTCATATATAAAAACATTCAACTCGTTCAGGAGAGAGGTGCCATTACTTTTGGCTTTTGTAACTTTTATAGTTTTCAAAATATTTAACTTTATTTACAAAGATTTTCCCTATGAAGATACATTAAAATCTCCAACTCTTTCAAAAATATTCTTTTTAAAATCTACTTCAGCATACCTTTGTTACTAATACTATTGCTAATGCTAATTTTGTTACATATATTGGTAATTCTACTATTATTACTAATACCAATTATATTGTTAAAGCAAATTCTATTAATAGTAATTCTATTAATTCGAAACCTAATAGTACTAACTTTGCTAAGTCTAATACTACTATTATTTCTTTGTTAATTTTAGCTAGTGTTTCATTACTTTTGACTAGTGTTTTGTTATGTTTAACAAATGTTTTGCTAGTTTGGAATTGTGATTTGCTATTTTTATGTTTTAGCTAGCATTGTGCTACTTTGAGGTAATGTTTTGCTAGTTTTAGCATTTAGCTACTTTTGGCTTTTAGCTAACCCCTTGCTAATTAGTTACCTAGTGTCTTTAGCAAATTTAGGCAAAGGCATTCACTGAATTTTTGCAGAAAATGCTATTTCTCTACTTACAAAAAGCAATTTTATACACAAAAGGTTTATTGTAAACATATTATATAAACAAATAAAAACACGTATTACTCTGTGATATATCACAGAGTAATACGTGTTTTTATCCTGTAACATGAGTAAATGTCATGGCAGTGACATTTATTGTATGTGTATTAATGTTATCTGTAGCACATGGTACATTAATAAACACAAATCAAATTCATACCGAAAAACAACAAAGGAAGATGATCATGAAGAGGTGGAGGTGCAATTGTTGGAGAAATCAGAAAGGATGCAGGCTGAATGAAGTGAGTATCTAATATCCTTTGAGATACTTGCACTAAATGAGGGTTGCTGAGTAGATTTGTCTTTTAGCCTAATCATTTCCACATAAATCCATTTTTAAATTAATGACTTGTGCCAAATTCGTAGAAGTATGTTTGGCAAGCACAAAGTTTTATTTCAGCTTAACTTTACTTTAATATGAGAAGGAACCTTTTCCTGATGCCACTTAAATATGAAGGCTGATAACATTTGTATTAAAAGAGGTACAAGCTAAAACCCACTGGCTTAGCTTAAGCCCATATCTCACTTGTTTGCGACTGTTTGCAAAGAAGTTTCTGAAATTTCTTGAAACTCTCACGCGGTTTCTTAATTTCCTTGCATGAAGGCTTCTGTGTGTACGTGTCAGCTCTCATTCAGGAGGATTCAGGTGACGGAAATGGCGTCATTTTTGCTTGTGTAGCAGCTTCGTCTGCCCCTTCGTGACACAAGGGCCTGGTCGGCCTTTTTCATGCGGGGGTTTACACCAAGTATTGTGTCATTGGTCTGCAGTTGTTGTGGATGTGTTTATGTGGATTAACAGGTAAATTGTAATGGAATTAATTTGCTTCCACTGCTCTGCTGAGAAGCAGCTGACTGAGGCTGTTACAAAATACAGCCATCTATACAACTGTTCCAGTAAAACTTATAAACATGTGAACTTAAAAAGACCACACAGAGACACAGGCAGCTCTTCATGGCTGTGGTGGCCAGGAGGAAGTACGCCTCAGTTGGGCAGCATAACAACACATTCTCTTTGTTCGCTTATTATTGTGAACTGTCAAATTTGCAAATGCCAACTGTCTCATTCTGTATGATAAACACGTCTGGTCACTGTAAAGGAAGCAAACATCTGTACATGGACAGATGCTGTAGAATGAGGGTAGAGCTTCCCGTGAGTTCTGATCCAAGTGTCTCGTGGACTTTGAAAGGTGTGTGCGAAAACAAGCGGCTCACAACCACATATCCGCAAACCAACTTCTTGACTTCTCATAGAGTATGCCGCAGCCTTGAGTCACAAGGTCTCAATCTCATGTTGCAAGACTTTCTCTAAAAATAGTAGTTTTTGCAGATGTTTGGAACTTATTTAGAAGCCATATCAGATTAGTTTCCAAAAATCAGAAAGTGTGATGAATGTAAAACAATTTTTGGAAGGTTTGGCTACCTATATAACCAACTTGTGCAAATGGAGACAAAAAAAAGAATAAGTTAGAAACAGTCAGACATGACTGACTAAATTCTGACAAACAATTTGGACACCATTTTCAGGAATTTAGTAATTTATTTGCAAACATGTCACAAGTACCAACTGAGTATGAATCCCAGTAAAAATTTGCATATTTTCTCATAATTCTGTCTCCAACTAGTTGCAGCTGAGTTATAAGCTTTACACAACACTAAACTGACTTCAGGTTTTTCTTTAAAACTCGGAACCACTATTACTTTTAGTTCCCTTTTCAAAATAAGTGAAAATCAAGTATTATACCGATTTTATTTATACTGATTTTATTGATTATGCTTTTCTTTGAAACTGTGGGCACAAAAATACTACATATTGGACAGAAAAGGGATGATACAAGTGATTGTCCATTCATCCACTGCTCGCTTTACTACAGAACTACTATGGAAGCCACTGGTACGGGTTGTGTTCTGCTGTTGTTGATTGACAAGCAGACAAATATATTATTTTTGCTGTTTGAAAGTACCTAGAGCTTAGCTTCAAAGTTCAGTTTTTACTTTGGAAGCAATAACAAACAACTTGAACATTTCTAAAGACAAGGTTAGGGATCCCAATGGAGATTTGAGAGAAAGCCGTAGGTCTTATAGCAGTGAAAGACACACTGAGTGAAAGAAGATCCCAAAAAAGCCTATGTTTTGATGTATAAACTGTATAAGAAGTGCAAAGATGTGAAAAAGGAAGAGTTTTGAAAAGTTTTGACAATTCAAAAGTTCATGTAAAGGACATCATCACAAAGTAAGTGTTTTTTTTTGTTTTTGGCCTTATGTTTTGTTTTCTGTGTTTTGGTTTTGTTCTTGTTGTCTTTGTTTTGTCATCATTTCCACTTATCCTCAGTCTGCCCCTGTTTGTCTGCCACACCCATCTCCACCTGTCAGCAATTATTATCATTCCCCTTTGCCCACTTCACCTCATTATCCTCAGTGCTAAAAACCCGGTCACTTTCTCAAGTTTGCAGGAGATACGACTTGAAAACCATGACAAACTAAAGAATAACTGGCAAATAGTAAGAGTGCTTTAAAGCTTAAGCACTAGAAAAATATGTACATTCCCATTGAAATTAATTCCAGATGAAAAAAGTCTAGCTGCAAACAAATACCTTGTAATAAGATTAAAGTTTTAGGAACAGCAACTCGATTCCTTGTGGAATCAGGTTTATGGGCACATACCTATTCCTCCATAGAATTCTATCCCTCCATAGAACACTGTATGTCTACTTGATACTGATACAATTCAGTGAACCAGGCAATACGCACAGTTTTGGCAAACACAAATTAGCAGATTTTTTTTCACTCAGAAAATAAAATATGAATCACTGGAGACCAACTGTTGTTGACAGAAGTTCTGAAACTGCTAGACTGAGAAAAGTTACAGTCTGTCATTGTGAACAGATTGCCTGGTTCACCATTCAGCCTTTCATCTGCTATGTAAATTACATGTCCACTGATGACACTGTGTGTGGAGGAATGTAAAAAAGAGAGACTCATGGTATGAGATGAAGAGCAGATGATGATACAACGGTGATGGCTGGTCCTGTTTTTCAGTTTCCACATAACCAAACTCTGAAATTACCTTTGATTCCACCTCATCCAGTCCATTTCTGCCTGAGTTGTTTTTTCCCGTATCCACGGTAACCTAATTAGAATTGTACAAGAGAGGTGTGGGATTGCTGAGGCAGAATTTGTTGCCATTAGAGACTGAACTGTGTCCCCGTGTAGACCATCAGCTGTTAGTCTTTAGGCATAAAAGAACACTACGAACTCACTCAACAGACCTGAATATCCAGTCACGCTCCTCCCCATCACACATGTATGAATACACACACACACACACACACACATACATATACAACCCCAATTCCAAAAATTCCAAAAGTTGTAAATAAAAACAGAATGCAATAATTTGCAAATCTTACAAACCCATATTTTATTCACAATCAGACATTAAAGAAGAAATTATGTCCTTTGAAAAACACACAAACAAAAAAAAAGCAGGGACATGGTCATGTTTCCCACTGTGAAGCATCGTCTTTTCTTTAAATGGTTTGTAAATGTCTAGGTTTGTAAATGTCTAGGAACTAAGTAGACCAGTTGTTGCAGTTTTTAAGGGGAATGTTGTCCCATTCTTGTCTGATGGAGGATTCTAGCTGTTCAACAGTCCTGGGTCTTTTGCATTGTTTTGCTGGCTGAGAGCCTATGTTGTTCTCAAACCTCTATATGCTTTTCTGCATTGATGGTGCCTTTCCAGATGTGTAAGCTGCCCACAACTGAGGCACTAATGCATCCCTATAACATCATAGAGGCTGGCCTTTTAACTGTGCACTAATAACAGGTTGGATGGTCGCTCTCCTCTTTAGTACGGAGGACAAGGTATCTCTGTTTTTCAAAAGGAATGTCAAATTTTGATTCATCTGATCAAAGTTTTTCACTTTGCCTCAGTCCATTTTAAATATACACAGGCCCAGAGAAGACGTGGGCTGTTCTTAATAGTGTTCACATCTGACTTCTTCTTTGCCTGATAGAGTTTTAAGCAGCATTTGTGGATGGTACAGTAAACTGTGTTTACAGACAATGATCTGTGGCTGCCATCTTATCGTGGTGGAGGGGTTTGAGTGTCCCAATGATCCTAGGAGCTATGCTGTCAGGGGCTTCATGCCCCTAGTAGGGTCACCCAAGGCAGACAGGTCCTAGGTGAGGGGCCAGACGAAGTGCAGCCCAAAGACCCCTATGATGAATACAAGTATTGGACACAGTGTTCCCTCGCCCGGACGCGGGTCACCGGGGCCCCACTCTGGAGCCAGGCCTGGAGGT
>NC_051452.1:16370918-16372684 GCF_001649575.2 Kryptolebias marmoratus | reverse complement strand
CACACTCTTAAGCCTCCCTGGTAAGGTCTATTCGGGGGTTCTGGAGAGGAGGGTCCGTCGGATTGTCGAACCTCGGATTCAGGAAGAGCAGTGTGGTTTTCGTCCTGGCCGTGGAACACTGGACCAGCTCTATACTCTTAGCAGGGTCCTCAAAGTAACAGTTTTGTTTTATTTTGTTTTAATTGGTACAATTTCTTTGTTTAAACATCTGATATGTTTACTACATTCCACTGTGAATAAAATATGGGTTTATGAGATTTGCAAATCATTACAATCTGCTTTTATTTGCATCTTCTGCAAAGTCCTAACATTTTCATAGTTGGGGTTGAACAACAAAAGCCTATAGATTCCCAAACTTCAGGCTACTAAAATAGAAATTAGGTAAGGCACTGCACACTCCCCCACACGTACACACATCCTGTTATAAAATGCTAAATGCACCACAGTCACTGACTGCACCACCAAGAGCAGTTAGGTCACTTTTATATACAAATTCATTTAAAAAATGAAAAAAGCACAAGACATTATGGAACCATGGCCCTCTTCAGATCTGGCACTATTATCCCTACTGTGTGATTAAGTTAACAGGACCTTAGTCCTGTTAATAAAAGTGCTCAATTGTTCACCATTAACTATGGATTAGCTAATGATTAGCTAATTATGAGTCTGGTAAGCCAGAAAAATAAAGGTAATTAGTAATAACTAATCATCAAATGGTGGGGTGATAATTAAAAGGTGCTGTCTTGTTCACCATAAGGTAATGACTAGCTAACCATTAATTAATTATGAATCTGGTAAGTCAAAAAGTATAGGTGATAAGTAGATAAGCATCACCTAAATGAAGAGCTAAACATGTTTTGTGGCCCTTATTTAAAAGTGCTGTTGCAGCTTGTTACCCATTGTTCAGACTGTGGCAGAGCATACCAAAGAAATACTTGAACTACATGCTACATTCTCACCATTAGCCCAAAATATGTGACTGTGGCTAGCTAAGATTTGCCAAACCAAATACAGACTGGAAAAAAAGGATGGATTTACTGTATGTGCTGTTTTTATTGCCTTTTCTTGCTCTCGGTCTGGTATACAAATAGTGTATTTTAAAAATTTAAAGGTTTACTTCAACGTACTGTTTAATCTGAAACTAAATTGTCATTAGTGGTTGATTTCTACCTGAATTTCTGCAATAATTTGCACTTAAGTTTCTTGTTCTGTTCTTTCAATTTATAGTATTTATTATAAATAAAACGTGCATTTAATAATGCCATATTTGTATTTGTTTCAACAAAAATTCATCATTCCAATATAAAATATTTAGATAAATATCTGGGTCTCTAGTACATAACCTTTGCTACACTTTACAGAGTGTAGGATAGTGGTGTCCAATCCTAGTCCTCGAGGCCCACTATCCTGCATGTTTTAGATGTTTCCCTGCTCTTCAGCAGGCCTTAAAGTTCTGTATTAGCCTGTTAATCACTCAGTCATTCAATTCAGATGTGTCAAAGCAGAGAAACGCCTGGAACATGCAGGATAGTGGCCATCAAGGACCAGAATTGGACACTACTGGTGTAGGACAAATCTTTTTTTGTTGGGTGAGCATATTTCTTCTTCTTCTTCTTCTTCTTCTGAGAGGAGGGTGAGTGGAGAGCGGAAGAAGAGCGAGAGCGCGTTTGATTGCGTATCTTTTCTATCATTGTTTTTTTTTTCTACTGTTTTTTCACTTGGTGTTTATGTTAATTATCTAGTTGTGTTTTTGAGTTTGACACGTT
>NC_051452.1:16363034-16370818 GCF_001649575.2 Kryptolebias marmoratus | reverse complement strand
ATTATGTGAGCAACAAGGAAGAATCCGGTCTTACTGATGCTGAGGTCTACAGATTAAAAAAGATTATGACGAAGGTTAGAAAGCAGCTTTGATTTGACATGATGCACAGTAACTTTTTATTATTAGTAGTATTTTTCATAGTGTTTTGGTTTTACGTTTTTAGCCTTTTACCCATTATGGATTCTTTTAAAATAGCAACATTGAATCTTAACGGGGCAAGGGAGGCTGAAAAACGGGCATTAATATATCAGATACTGAACCGGAAGGTGTCTTTTAGTCAAGACAAAGTTTGATCGTTTTAGTATAGTTTTTATGAATATTTATGCTCCAATCACCAATGCAGAGAAAAAGCGTTTTTATGAAAAAATTGGGGAACGGCTGGGTGATTGTGGGTCTGAGGATTATGTTTTTATAGGTGGGGATTTTAATTGTACTGAAGACGCATCCAGCAGCCCAACATGCTCTGCGGCGGCTGGTCTTATCTAATGGCCTGGTGGATGTAAGGAGGAGGATGCATGCAGGCACCAGGCAGTATACATGGTCCCACATTAAAGAAAATAGAATCTCTTTAGCTCGTCTTGATCATTGTTATTGTTTTAAACACAATTTTAATGTGTTTAAAACATGCCAGATTTTACCAGTGGCTTTTACAGATCACTCGTTGCTTTTAGGTAGTGTTTTTATCGGAAACATTTTACCTAGAAGTGCTTACTGGCATTTTTACTCAGCATTAACTTATGATCAGGGTTTTGAGGAGGTTTTAAGTTATTTTTGGACCGGTTTTAGACAAAGAAAGTCTGATTTTACCAGTCTTAAACAGTGGTGGGACTACGGAAAAGTTCAGATAAAACTGCTGAGTCAACAGCACACTCTGAATGTCACCTGTGACATTACCAGATCTATAAGAGATCTGGAGATAAACATCGTGGAATTAGAACGAATTAGTGAATCCACAGGAAATCGAGGGCATATTAAAGCTCTCAAATCTAAAAGGCTAACTTCAGCAAACCTGCTGGAGAATAAAGTCCAAGGCGTATTGGTCAGGTCCCGGATCCAGAACATCACGGAGATGGATGCTCCCTCTAGCTTTTTCTTCAGCTTGGAGAGGAAGCACGGGCAGAGGAAGCTGATCCACTCTTTGCTGTCGGACACAGGGCAGCAACTGAGTGAACCAGGTGAGATCAGGAGGAGGGCTGTGGAGTTTTACCGTTCTCTGTTCAACAGTGAATACAGAGAGAACGAGGAACTGAGGAGACCAACTCCGAACTGGAGCGCCCCCTGGGGCTACAGGAACTCAACACAGCCCTCCTCAGCATGCAGGGCCAGAAGTCCCCGGGCGATGACGGGCTCACGGTCGAGTTCTACAGGGCCTACTGGGACATTCTGGCCACAGACCTGCTCGATGTCTACAATGAAAGTCTGTCCACCGGTTCACTCCCCTTGTCCTGCCGCAGGGCGGTCATCACCCTGCTGCCCAAAAAGGGGAACCTGCAGGACATCAAGAACTGGCGCCCTGTGTCCCTCCTCTGCACCGATTACAAGATCCTCTCCAAGGCCCTGGCCGCCAGGCTGGGGAAAGCTATGGAGCAGGTCATCCACAGAGATCAGACCTATTGCGTCCCCAGCAGGTCCATGGTAGATAACATCTACCTGATTCGGGACGTTTTGGAGGTCTCCGGTTCATTGGGTGTACAAACTGGCTTGATTTCATTAGATCAAGAAAAAGCATTTGACCGTGTTGAACACAGCTTCCTCTAGAAAACCATGATGGGATTTGGGTTCAGCGAGGGTCTTATTGCCAAGATCCAGGTTCTGTACAGTGACATTGAGATTGTGCTGAAGATCAACTGTAGCCTGTGTGCTCCTTTTAGGGTGTGTAGAGGCGTCCGACAGGGCTGCGCGCCCTCAGGGATGCTCTATGCGCTCTCCCTGGAACCCCTCCTCCAGAAATTACGCTTGAGCGTTTATGGTCTGGTTTTACCTGGTTTTATCTGCCTACGCTGACGATGTTGTTGTTTTTATAAAAGGTCAGCAAGATGTAATTGTTTTAACTGAGATCACAGAAAAGTTCTCTGTACTGTCTGCTGCGAGGGTGAACTGGGGAAAGAGCGAAGCCCTGGCCATCGGCGAGTGGTCTGCTGGGCTCCCGGTTCTCCCTCAAGGTCTTGTGTGGAAAAAAGACGGTTTTAAGTATCTTGGTGTGTTTTTAGGCAGTAAGGATATTGTAAATAAAAACTGGGAAAACGTTGAGCAAAAAATCAAAGACAAGCTGTCAAAGTGGACGTGGCTCCACTCCCAGATGTCTTACCGGGGCAGAGTGTTGGTTTTAAACAATCTGGTGGCATCACAGCTGTGGCACAAACTTTCTGTTTTAGACCCACCATCTGGCTTGTTAGTCAAAATACAGTCAGAGATGGTAAATTTTTTCTGGACTGGGCTACACTGGGTGCCACAGTCTGTGTTGTTTTTACCAAGAGAGGAGGGGGGCCAGGGCCTTGTCCACCTGGCCAGTAGAACAGCTACATTTCGTTTGCAGTTTTTACAGAAATACCTGACAGGATCTCCCGTGTGGAGGGATGTGGCCAGTTGTATCCTCAGACGTGTAAATTTTCTCGGGCTGGATGCTGCTCTGTTTTTAACTGATTTTAGTCTTTTAAAGTTAAAGGGGTTGCCTCAGTTTTATCAGGGTGTTTTAAAATCCTGCGCTCTTTTTAAATGGCAAAGGGCAGAAACGTATAATTCTCTACATTGGCTTTTAGAAGAACCACTAGTGTGTGGAGCAAGACTGGACGTCCACGACAGCAGCGTGCCAGGACTGTCTGAGGCGCTGTCCAGGTCCGGGACAGTGACCCTGCGGCGTCTGGTGCGGTTGGCTGGACCGGACCTCTCTGACATCCAGGAGGTTGGCTTGATGCTTGGGGTCCGGTCCTCCAGACTGGTACGGCGCTTCCTGGACCGGGTGAAAGAGCGGCTGTCAGCTGAGGAGAGGCGGCTTCTGCAGCTACATACAACTAAAGAGTGCCTGCCTGACCCGAATGACCCGTTCCCGGATGTAGTCCTGGATCCGGGACTTGAGGAAGATGGTGGTCCCCTGTTGCAGAGTGTCGTGCCAGGAATGGATTTATGTAAAACTGGACCAAAAATAATATATAAACACTGTACAAAGATCTTAAATGGGAAAACTCTCCACAAAAGGCCCAACAGTGTCTGGAGTGATAAACTGAGAGGACAAAAACCGCAGTGGAGGACTTTGTACAAGCCTCCCATAAAGAAAAGGACTGGTGACCTTCAGTGGAGAACACTTCACGGAGCCATTGCTACAAACTCGTTTTTGTCGGTCATCAGTCCTGGGGTTTTAAATGAATGTCCGTTTTGCAGTTCGTCTGAGAGTGTTTTTCATGTTTTTATAGATTGTGTACGGTTAACTGGTTTTTAAAATTTTTTAATGAAAGTTTTTAGCCTTTTTGGCGTGGTTTTTACCAATTCTGTTTTTATCTACGGTGTGCATTACAGACAATCCACCAGTTTTAAATTCCGCATTTTAAACTTTTTAATCGCAGAGGCCAAAATGGCAATTTATTTAACTCGACGGGATAAAATGCAGGCTGGACCTTAACTTGATGCCGTGGCTCTGTGGAAGTGCAACGTCAAATCCAGGCTGAGGCTGGAGTTTTGCTTCCACAGAGCCACCGGGGATTTAAATAGTTTTTTACAGTTGTGGGGTTTTAATAATGTATTGTGCGCCGTTTCAAATGAGAGTGAACTAATTTATGAGTTATTAATGTAAATATTTATTGTTTTATTAGTTCATGTACTCTAACAAAGTTTATTGACAAATGTAAATAAATGTTTTGTTAAAAATTTTGTTAAAAAAAAATCTTCTTCTTCTTCTTCTTATTCTTCTTATTCTTGACACCAAACAAAGTAATGTTTTATTTTATCAATAGCTCATAAGCATACTATATGCAATGATGATCTCCTGGCGTTCACTGCAAAACAAAGACATGCATGTGTGTGAGCCAAAGCATCTGGTCAGATGCTAACTTCAGAAAGACTGGCCTTCTGGTCCTGTCACTGTAGTTACATGCCGAATTACATCTCACACGGGGAAACTGCAGCTGATTGGCTGGCTGTCAGGCCCTGTTATAGTCACTGTTTGACATTTCTTGAGCCAAACAACATGTCAAAGACTCCAAGTCACCAGTCACCTTGGCCAAGCTCCCTGCCACTGCACCCAGGCTTCCCATCAAGCATCACTCAGTTGTCACCAGAGTCAAATTCTACACCACTTCAGTCTGAGCTGATCTCCACGCCTACACCATCAAAGCCAGGTTTGGTTCTAGGGGGGGTCTAGGTGGATGCTTTTTGCTCTCCAGTCTTTGTTGGGACCCCTCTCTACCAGTTCCTGTTCCTGAGTCCACAGATGATGTCTCTCTGCCAGTTCCAGTTCTCAAAAGGTTAAGGCATGATGCCAAGGCTCTCTAGTCAAGAGCCTCTTTCCCTCTTTACACCTTAGCCATCTGGTCATCACGTGCCTCGTGCTCTTGTGTCTTCATTTCAGCCAACCTGGCCTTCTGAATGATTTTATTTGCCTGGATGGTTCCTGACATTTTGCAAAATGTCTTTGTTAGCTTAGACCAAAGTAGTGCTAGGCGATATAACGATACATATCGTGGGGATGATAGAAAAGTGTCTATCGTGATATATTTTCTTCTATCGTCTCTATTGTCTCTATCGTTTCTGTCGTTTCTATCATAATTGTATCAATAATTCATGTAAATATTTCATAACGTAGGCTACGACAAATGTATTAGTGTTGTCACTTTGCATACATTCAGTTTATATAAGTGATAAAAAGGAAGAAAAAATAACTATTTTGCGAAGAACCTCCGTTTTGCGACATGACGCTGCTTTATGTGTGGGTTTGCAACATGCTTTACGGCAGCGGCTTTCTGTGCGGTGTGGTGTTTTCACCATAAGTGCTGAAAGATGGAGACGCATGAAGTATCAAACTCGGGGTCGCAACAAGTAGAGACAGCTAGCAGGCAGCCCAAGAAGAAAGACTTTTACCAAAACCAGGGGGACGTCTGTGATTTGGTTCAAGAAGTCCGACACAGAGCAGAAAAAGGTAATGTGCTAACTCTGCTATTAGACTGTTTTCTCATCTGACGCCAACACAACAAACTTCTTCTATCACTTAAAAAAGAACCACGAAAAAGAATATTTAACAATCCAAAAAGTGCAAGGTCAAACAAGTTGTAAAAGAGCCGGGGAAAGTTGCAAAAAGTAAAACTATAGCCGGCCGAAGATAATGGTATCTGTTGTCATTCGATACTGTTACGTCGTAACAGGTACATATAAATTGCTGCACTAAAATGCAGCAGATCTCATTTGTGAAAGTTCAGTTAAATTTCACTTCGAAATAAAGCTTGAAAAAGGTGAGAAATTAGATTATTTTTTTTCATATTTTTCAGAGAATAACTGACAACATGCGTAATTGGGGTATATCGTGATATATATCGTTATCGTGATATAAAATTATCCATATTGTGATATAGGATTTTTTCCATATCGCCCAGCACTAGACCAAAGTGTATTGCTGCTGTTTTAAAACACCTCTAATCTTCAAAATCTCATAGAAGTTCATTAGAATGCTATTATTTAAACCTTTACAAAGTATTACATTGATATTTTGTCAGGAAAGATAAGAATTTCCTGTCATACTACGTGCTGCATCTTGCTGATGCTGTTGTTTATGCCAAAAAAAAAAAAGGCCACAAAATCCCATGTAAATAACAATGTAAAGCAACGTTTATGATAATGTAAAGGTTTACAAAATTATCCTTTGAATAAAGCCACTATGAATGTTGTAGATTGGAAGTTTTTAACAAGGGTAGAGATCTATTTTGGCCATAATTGCAAACTTACTTTAAATTGGCTGGTAACTTCTCGGTCTTGTCGGCTTTAAACTCAATTTCTTCAAATTAAGACCATTCAAAACATCAATCAAACAAAGGAACAGGACCAAACAGATTGAGTTTGACTGAAAAAGTGTCTCATGCTAGATTTCCCAAACTGCAAACATTTTGTATTCATGTACTGTATAGAAAAAAATAAGTGTAACTTGTCTGCTCTAAAGTTTCTCCTCAGCAGGGATTAATCCGTTAATAAGCCATCTATGTTTCTCTACATTATCCACTCTGGACAAAAACAGCTCTTGTGGATTTGAAATGCCTTACACTATGACTACACCATAGGCTTTTCCTGCCTCTGCTACACTATGTAAAAATGAGCACTAACACTTGAGTAATTAATACGTGCATGCTTTAATAAGTAAGGGATATTCAAGGAAAGAAAGCAAATTTTTACAAAGTTGCTTGCAAGAGATAGTATTTGAATAACATTTATCTTCTGTTGCCTTGGAAATGCACTGTTTGTCAAATACTTTTCTGCTCAATGAGCCAAGTTTTCAGGGGCTAACTTGCCTTATTTAGGGGCTGCCCAGCTGAGAGCCAACCAAGCTAACTCAGCATAGCTTTGAAAAAAACAGCAGCAGTCAAGGTCCTAATTAGCTCCTTGGCTAGGCCAGGAGCCAAGTTAACTAGGCAAGGTATTCAACAACTCATTCACCATAGTTAGCTTGGCAATGTTTCTAATGTGTTCTGTATATAACTTGTGCAAAATATTTATCCAAGGTCCTATTAGCTTGTAATCATCTGTTTCTTTCAAAGTATGCAAATTCTTTCCAGAGTGCACCTCACAGAAGATATCTCCTCTTGCATTTCTGAGACTAGATGGTGCTCTGCAAATTCAAAGCAGAAATTCCAAGTCATACAGTCATGAGAAAAAAGAAAGTCTACCCTTTTTGAACTCTACTTTTGCAAGAAGCCTGACTGTCAACAAACCAAACCTTTGTACAGCAAGTAGTAAGTCAGAAAAACTCAAGATTTGCAGTCCCATTAAACAATACATTCACAAAAGTTTAATCCACCACTTTATGGTGACCCAAAACAACAGCTGGCAGTTTTGTTTTCAGTCTAACATATGAATCTTAATGTTTCTGCCACATTTGTTGACGTGAATGTGTCCAAATTTAGAAATACGTACACTAGAAACATCATGAGAATAAGTACTACGCATGATCAGTTTTCTGTGTTTCTACAGCTGAAGGAATGTATGTGAGAGTGTGTACCTGAAGGAGTCTCCAGCGTGTGTTGAGGTCTTCAATGCGTTCCAGGTTGCTAGGTGACAGCTGGATGTCAGGCGGTTCGAAAGTGGATGCCAACTGGTTCATGTGTGTTACATCGTCCTTAATCAAAGCGATTTCTTCCTGGAACTCCTAAAACACACAAACACACAAATCCAATAAAAGTTTAGCGCTGAAAGACCAATAGTGACATAGTGTGTGTGATTACTGCTTGTTGATAAATGGGAAAACACTGGTAGCTAGTGATGTACTGCTGCATATTGAAATTGGGATTCTTTATGTAAATTTATGCTCTAAATGTTTTAACAATTTGTTCTGCAAAGAATAAATGCCATATATTAAAAACAGTGATACAGTCCTGATCAAAATCTTAAGACCAGTCAAAAAATTGCAAGAATTTGCATTTTGCACTATTGGATCTTAAGAAGGTTCTAAGTAGAGCTTCACAATGTTAAAGGAAAAAATCAGTGCAAGAGACAAGAACTTTTGAGCAGGGAATTTTCTGAAAACTGCATTTACACTCAAACATGATTTTTTCAGCTGATCAAAAGTTTAAGACCATAGTCTTTAAAAGCCA
>NC_051452.1:16359717-16362183 GCF_001649575.2 Kryptolebias marmoratus | reverse complement strand
GGATGGATGGCAAGGGAAGTTTACAAAAATGGACATCAGTTCCAGACAGTGGATGCCCTTCGTGAAGCCATCTTCAACACTTGGAGCAACGTTCCCACTAGCCTCCTGGAAACACTGGCATCAAGCATGCCTAAACGATTGTTTAAAGTCATCAACAAGAATGGTGGAGCTACTCATTACTGAGTCCTTTTTTTTGACACTTTGATTTCTGTTTTTGGGGTTTTTTTTTTTTTTTTGAGCTATGGTCTTAAACTTTTGATCATCTGAAAAAATCATGTATGAGTGTAAATGCAGTTTTCAATTAATTCCCTGTTCAAAGGTTTTTGTCTCTTGCGCTGATTTTTTCCTTTAACATTGTAAAGCTCTACTTAGAACCTTCTTAAGATCCAATAGTGCAAAATGCAAATTCTTGCAATTTTCTGACTGGTCTTAAGATTTTGATCAGGAGTGTAATGTGATTCATATCCAAGAGGATGTAGAAGACAGTATCCTTTTGAGTGACCAGTTCATTTCTGGAAATTCAGCTTTTCCCAGCTTCTTTTAACACATCATAGCTGCTGTCCTGTGGTCATTAGGCTTTAACATTGGTCATCTTATCAAGCTCCTAGTCACATTTTGCATTATCTATTTTAAACCCTAGTTTCCTATATATTGATTCACTATGTGGTATTGCTTTTTTTTTCTAAATTTGGTCAATTCACGCGGTTCTTATGTTGTTTTATATACTGTGTGTATGAGAGCAAATTTAGTTGGTATTTTGTTTGATTGTGAATCATTTTTTTTGTTCTGGTCAGCTGTCGTCAAATGGTACCTGAATATAATAGTGTAGAGACAGTCATGGTTTATCCTGCTGTCAGGCTTCATCTTTATTTTTGTCCTGTCTGACTAAAAGCCTCTCTTGCTGTTAGATTATGTGAGAGGATTGTCATATATTGCAATATTAATTTTTGGTCACATTGCCCAGCCTTACCATAAAGTCCTCTGTAGATCAAAGTATTCTAGAGTCAAATGTAAGGACATCTGTCCGTCGACTAAAGCTTGACTAAAACTGGGTCACGTACACTTGAGGTTAGAATAATTTGAAAACCTAGTAAAAATTAGATCCTTTTTATTCTGTCTTGATACGTAAAACCCCTCAAACTGAAAGAGGGTGGACTTTATTTTTCCTATGACTGAAAACATAACAGTTTGGGTAAATTATAGTTTTAAAGATTTACCTTGACTCTATCAATGTGTTCGGGTAAGGAGTCAATCAACAGTTCTTCCACTGGTTCCCAGGCCTCTTTGACCATCTCTGCTTGCCTCAACTGAGTATCCAACAGATCTTCTGCCTCCTGCAGCTCCATCAACCTTTCCAGAGCCAATTCCAGCTGCCTCTGCCAATCAGCTGAGTCGATGTTGAGACGGCCCCACTTGGTCATCACGTTGTCCGCTTCCTTACGCACGATTCGACCCACATTCTGAGCACGCTCCTCTGGGCTTATCTCTTAGGTTTGTGGAAGAAATGAGCAGATGGGAAGAAATATTTCAGTGATCTAAGAAAACTTTGTTCACAACTCTTTTAATACAGTATATATAATATTCAAATGATTAACAGGCCTGTATCTGTTGTAATTTGAACATATTATTTCACCATTTCAATTTTATATTTCGTTCACAACTAAAAACAAAACCATCAGTGCCACTTTTCTTTGCAGCTGTAATCTATGTGCTCTACTTAAAAAATAATTCTGAAAAATCAACAATGATATAGTTGATGTAGTAGACCAACTGAATGATCTTTTTGAAGTACTTTTTATGTAATTCATTAAGCACATAGCAGGATAAAAAATATAATGAAAAGCAGTTGATTGTGGAGCCAACTCTTTAGTAGTATTTTCTACCTTCTACCTAGTATTTTTTTTTTCCCCCTGCTCCTGGTGGAAGGCGGACATGTTTCTTTTCTCCCTGTCTCTCTGTCTCCTGAACTGCCCCCCCGCCCTGCTTTCTTTTTCGAAGCCTCTTTTTACATATTTTCCAAAAATTTAAGGAATATGGATCTGATCAGCTGGTCTCTCAACGCAATTGATCAAATTCTCTCTCGACTGGGTGAAGGAGAGTCCAGTCTCGGGGTATGTCTCGCTGGGTATACAGTGGATTCCTGGCAGGAGTGGAAGACTGCGTACCTACTGACGTGGAGGTTCCTTATATATTTGGGTTTTTGATAACAGGATTTCTGCTCTTTGGACCAGGCAGTTACCTGGATTATCGTCAAATTCGTTGATGGTTTTCGCGGATCGACCAGCACTCAGACTGTAAACAGGAGCAAAATTGCAAACTACTCCGAACTGGCTGATATTCCATGATCAAAGACAATGGCCTCTGGAGTAAATGCAATTTCTGGACTCAGAATATGGAAAAGGTTAAAATCTTGGAGAAGCTGCTCGTTTCGGAACAACAGTTTGGACCTGGACCTGAAATTCGGCT
>NC_051452.1:16345076-16358982 GCF_001649575.2 Kryptolebias marmoratus | reverse complement strand
TTTAGTTTTAGCTTAGTTTAGTTCTGTACATTTAGTCATGCTTAGATCTGTTGGTTTAGCTTAGCTTATTTAGACAATTAGTTATCATTGTATCTTGTACCTGTCTGTAATTTTGTTCATTATCATAATCTGTCTGTAACTTTGTCTGTAATTTTGTTCTTGTGTTGTAAAGCACTTTGAGTCGCCCTGTGCTGAAAAGTGCTATAAAAATAAATGTACCTACCTACCTACCTGAACCTCTTCGATCTTATTGATTTTAGCATGTGTGGTGACAGAGGGCGGAACAGAAACAGTGGAATTTGCTAGTCAATCCTAATTATTAAGACACCAAAGAGGAAGCCTGTTGGTCAGAGACCTGATCTTTGATAGAGACTGTAGCTGAAAAAGAAATCTGTCACTAAAATGGCACGAGTGGTCTTCCTCTCATTAAGATTACATTTACACTCACCAATGCCAGAATTATCAAAACCAGCTTAAAAAGTAACCTCAAAGCAACTAAAGTTTGCAATTCAATTCAAAATATAGAATAAATCTCTGGCTACTTAGAGAGATTCATTTCTCATAAGGAGAAGAAATCCTACAGTATAATTTTTATAACTGATACAGAGATTGACATCATTAGACCTGCTGTTTAAAATCCTCCTGCCAATCATTTTCTGAAATGTTTAAACAAACTAAAGCAAAGCTGGATGAATTTTAACTAACCAAACTGTCACATGTCTCATGACATTAGCTATTGCTTTTAGACATGAAAAGTTACATGGCCAAGACATAAGGACCTCCTTTGTTTCCCTCAGTGCAGTGCTGACCATCCACTGGAATTCCCCTTTCCTTTGAACACTACCTGAATGTGTTTGAGCTGGCAGCTGAATGAGTTTAATGGGCCACAGCTTAAGTTTGGTTGTTCTTTTTCTTTGGGCCTTGTAACCGGGCTGCTGCCATGGTACAGAGGGTGCAGCAGGAAAGCGTTTGGTTGCATGTGTGTGGATCTCCACAAGTGGTTGTTACCAGGCTGTTACCAGGATCCAAAGGTTAATGTGTGAGTCAGAGAAGACTGAAGGTGACTTCATACTTTCCTATTATGTAAAATGAAAAAAGAAAATGAAAAAAAAAGTTGACCATATACTCTGTGCCATTGAAAATGTTACTAAATAATTAACTATCTCAAAAAATCTAAACGCCAGATTCAGGATTCAGATGGTAGCTATATCTATGGTTCTTTGATTCCATATGAGGGGCCATATAAGCCATAATTTATATTGGTTAAAAAAACCCAAACATTAACTGTACTTCACATCTCACCTGTGAAGTAACCAGATGTTTACATACACTGTATAAAAAGACTCATAACCATTTTTTCCTCATTATCTGACACTGAATCAGACTAAACCTAGAATTTCCCAAATCATATGAGAGAGAGAGAGAGAGAGAGAGAGAGAGAGAGAGAGAGAGAGAGAGAGAGAGAGAGAGAGAGAGAGAGAGAGAGAGAGAGAGACATTAATTTCTTCAAAGTCACAAGTTTGTATAAAATAAGATTACTACACAGGTTAGTGCCTCAAATTAACTCAAATGTTAATTTGAAACACACCTGTAAATGTATTTTAGGGCACCCCTCAAACACTGCTTTTTTGTGTGACTTCATGGTAAGAGCAAAAAAAATCAGCCAAGATATCAGGAAGAGAATTGTCAATCTCCACAACTCTAGTTCATCTTTTGGTACAATTTCCAGATGTCATGACATAGGTCCCGGTTACCCATAAAGAACATTATGTAGAAATACTGAAGCGACATCTCAAGACAGCCAGGAAACAAATGGGTCTTCAAACAGACAATGACCCTCAGCATACTGGCAGATTAGTTACAAAGAGGCTTCAGGACAACAAAGCCAGTGTTTTGGAGCAGCCCTCACAAAGCCTACATATTGATCTCAATATGTGGGCAGAGCTGAGGAGGCCTGTGGGAGCAAAGCAGCCAACAAACCTGACTCAGCTCCACCAGTCTACCAGAAATGGGACAAAATTCCAGCAAACTATTGTGAGAAGCTTGTGGAAAGAAACAAAAAACATTTGACCTATTGTCATACAGTTAAAGAGGTAATGTTTCTAAATTCTAAGAAAATGTATGAAAACTTGTGACTTTGAAAGAAGTAATAATAAATTCTCTAAAAACTTACATGCATAAATTACATACATTTATCTTTTGGTAATATTATAAGAATTTGAATACATACATATACATATACACACATATATATATATTTTTTTCTGAGAGGCAAAGGAGCTAATGCTTTGATTCTCTGCTGATTTTACAAGTTTGTTCACTTAACCGATCTGAAGCCCTCAAAAGAGGGTTAAAATAAAAAACAAATTTTTATGATAGATTTATTTTAATAGAGAAAGACAGAACAACTAAAGATTAAAAATAAAAATTTTAACCATTTCAAGGTAGTGTATTAATAAGAGTGTTCATGGTTACTGGGAATGGGGATCTTTCCCAATCTTAGTATTCCCAATGCAATTGCAAAACAATTATTGGTGTTTCTCGATGCATTCATATTCACTCTTCAAACAAAATCCTGAGAATAGAATCTCTCAGACCTAAAAGTAACTATTTTTTTTGCTCTACACTGCAGTATGAAAGAGTTTTCTTTCAAACAAGATTTTAGGAACTAAATGAACAAAGGAATCAAAATGCTAAATGCCATGACAGAAGATTCTGTGGCAATGGATGTGCACAGTATCACATGTTAGAGCTATTTCATCCATTTTGCTCAGTGTTTCAACGACTTTGCTTTGGTTCCGTTTAAAACGTAGGAATGGCTGTGATGATCATGTTCTATTGTCACTCCAAAATGCAGATCATAGTGAACAAACCTCGGTTTTCAACCACTGAATACAGACTTAAATGCTTTGCGATAAAAGTTTCTGTGGACTTTGTAATTTGCTTCGCCTTTTCTGAGTTAGGGGCAAACTTTGATGTTGCTTGCTCTGTGATTAGCTGTGGTAGCTACCATCGGCTGTTTTTTCTTCTTCCTTCTCTGGGTGAAAACATACACAACTTGCACATAATGTGGCTCTTGTCAACATCTTTTTCGTTTTTACCTTCAAAGAAACTGAAGTTTCAATGCAGAAGGTGCTGCTTGTATGTTTGCATGGACCATATACTTATTTCCCTTAATAACGAGACAATCAATTTGTAACTTTCATATAAAGCATTATCTATTGGATATTTTGTTGATAGTCTGTGTCTTTCCATTAAAATAAAACAACCATAAAAAGTAGTGACTGTTTATTTCTTTTAAAGTGATAATCTTACAAAATCAGCAGGGGAATAAATAATTATTTTCCCCACTGTATATACATGAAAGGTAAAATACATGTATGTAAAAGTTCAAATTTATGTGTGTAAGAAGTAAATATATAAAGAGATATCAGAAAGTTAAATAATGTGGGAGTTGTAGAATGAGATATGGCTTAAACAGCCTCTCATACTTCCACATCTTGCATACAAAATGCTACAAAAGAGCTCATACTGTGTACAACATTTAAATCTATCTACTGTGAAAAACATCAAAGCAAAGATGAAGGGGTGACAATTTAAACTCTTCTAAAACAAGGGAGGAGTGTGTGTAAAATGATTTGTCTGAAGTGTACATAATTTCATGTGTTACCTCTGCGCTCAGGTGATGGTGCCTCCCTAGGCAGTTCAGACAGAAAGAGTCCCACATCATCAATAGCCTTGGTCACAACTGGCTCCTTAGCTCTCAGGTCCATTTTGAAACCCTGTAGGCACACATGTTCATTTCACTTATCTCCTCAAACCAGAGGTGAGCTGCACAAACCATGTCTTTGATCTTTGAGCCGACAAGTGCTCAGAAGAGGAATGTAAGCCACATCAGAGTCAGCGAAACATAATAGCATTTATTCATCATGTGAATGCTGATTCAGCATGGATCATGTAACATAAAGCATGAAAAATCAAACTGCTTCCCCATACTTTGTGTTTTAGCCATTCATGTATCAAAATTTTCAACTCTTTCTTGAGATGGGTGCTATGGCTTTTGTTTTTTGGTAACATTTATACTTTTCAAAACATTTAAATTTATTCACAATAAAATTGCTAATAAAAAACATTGTTCTCTTTGCAATCATCTTCAGCATACTTCTGCTTATTCTACTACTGTGGATATTTCAATATTGGATAGTTGATAGTTTATTTTTCCACATTCCAAGAATGTGGTTACATCATGGAAAGTGGAATTTGGAAAAATAAAAATGCTAAAACAAAAAGGAAGTTTATGTGTAGAATAAAACAAAACTGGAGGGGGAAGAGGGGGGCATAGAGCTCTGTATTTCTGGTGTAATTACAGAATAAAAAAACAAACCAAAGAGCATGAAACCATGAATGGAATAGAATTGTGGATTTTGTGTTCAATCCTATCTTGTATGATTTGACATTAAAATCAATATGACTTTTAGATTGGAAATCACAGGTGTAAAAACTTAAACAAATCAAACAAATCTATGCAGTCCATATAAGTTTAAGAATGTAATCAAATTGGCACACCAATCTGTGATAGTTTGTTAATTGTCGTTTTGCTTTAAAAACTGTGAATACTTAGTCAAGACTTCCCGTGGTAATTAACCAACTTTGTAATGGAGAAAATGAAGTTTGAATTTCTTGGTAATCTTTCGTTTTGATGTGGAAAGAGCAACAAAGGGCACTCAAATCAAACCAATCAAATTCTTGCTAATAAACTTGCAGCCAAGATAAAATGTCAGGACTTGAGCCTATGTGAATTAGAACAAGAGTGTCTGCTTGAATGTATATTTTCAGTTTTTTTTTTTCTCTTTTTTTAAGTAGGTCAGTAACTATATGTTTAGATTTTTATTGAGGGATTCTTTTTGAAAATGTATTGGATTGCCATAAAATGCTTTGCTAAAAAATAAGTGACAAACTGACAGTAAAGCTGTTTTATTATGATTATTAAATTTATGTTAGAATTGTTCTAAATTTTAAAAAATATATTTTGGGAAAAGGTAATTTATATATCCAAATTCACAATCTGACATATAATATTAGAAAACCAAGGCCGATTTATATTAATATAATACATATTGATCAAGATTCCTCTGTCTTTCTGCTGCTGTGACAATGCTCACAACACATTTAGCTTTAGTAATTTAGCTATGTTCTTCTTAATCAGCTGTGGGTTAGATCGCCAAATATATTACTGGCACTGGGTTGGCATTGTTATTATTGCAATACTTTGTAATATTGAACACTGATACTGCAATGACAATAAATTTTTGATATTGGGTGACCTTGTTCAAAAAGCAAACTTGATGAACAATTAGTGTTTGTAGAGTGGGTTTTGTTTTACTCTGTGTGTGTCCAGTTGGATCTGCACTGCAGGAACATCACCCCCTACAGGCTTCTCCTGCTCCAGCTGCTGACTCTTCAGCCTTAGCCAGTTTAGCAGCTCCTGCAGCGACATGTGGAGTCTCTTCCAGGGGGCCATCTCTGAGTCAAGGTGGGACCTAGAACATGAACACAAAATGTCCCCATTCGTTGTTATTTAGAACTAGGTGTGAACATTCCTATGGGTTTATATGAACTAGATCCCCAGTTTTACCCACCTCATGGTGAGTGTCTTGGTGCGTAGGTCACTCCAGCGCTGCCTCATGTTGTCCAGACGTCTTTGGAGCAGAATCCGGTCCTCAGAGTCCTTCAGTGAGGTCAGAATCCTCTGTCCGTTCTCATCCAAGGAGTGATACAGCTCTTCATGATTGTCAACTTCTGCCTGGAGGTCCTGTTTTAACACACATACAGTATGACCCCAAAGTACATTTGATAAGATGCTTTTGACTTTTCAATCCTACAAGGAATACTTTTTCACAGCTTGGTTAGAGTACTCTGGTAAAGTGGTGAGAGTCACATGGAAAGTAAAATGTGAAAATATCTTCCAGTGTGGAATCAGTAGATAGTTTATCACCACAGTTACTGAAATGTTCTAACTGACAAATTAGCCTTTACTCTTCCAGACAAAAACAGATAAGACTTTGCTTCTGGTCATTAAGCACTTTATGGTACAGAACTGCAAGTACAAACATCCTCACACATACAAAATGTAATAGAAATGACTATTTTGTTTTTAAAATTTTGTTTTTAGCTGAGAGTCTTGACACTATTAGGCACACACAATAAACTATAGACACTATAGACCACCATAGACCAGCTATAGACCATTGCTGTAGTCTTTTATATAATTGCACAGCACGTTAGCCACATCCTGTTGTTTTTAAATGGGCTTTGTAAATAAATTGATTTGACTTAGTTAGCATATTGCTACTTTTATGTTTGGAAAGCATTTTGCTCATTTTAGCTAGCATTTTGCTACTTTTTTGTTGCTACCATTTTGTTTCGCTACTTTTAGATTTTAGGTAGGTTTTGCTATATTCAGGTTTCAGTTCAAGTTGAACTTCTTCATCAAAGCCATTTAGAACTCAGCATTCACACGGCATTTTCACAGAAAATGCTAATTTTCTAGTTTGTTTATGTATTTTTTTATATATTTCAAATTTTTAGCTTGTAACTTCGTAATGGTCTGCCATCTTTTAAAAAGATGGTAATCTTAAGAGACTTCCTAGTTAATGTAAGGTTAACAAAAAATAAATAAATACAGAAACTCAGTACCTTCCTCCATGTTTGATTTTTTGGGTCCACATCATCAGCTAAACATGACACTACAACTGATAAACCTCTGGAGTTAATGTGATTCAAGATGGTCGCCATAACTTATCAACCTTCGGGTAGTATCTCTGAGCTGTGACTGTTAAAAACAAGTCAGTGAGTCAATATTACTCTCACGGAATTCTGAGTTAAAAACACAAGCCATGCAGCTGAGTTTTTAGCAGCCAGTTCTTGGAAATCAGTCAATTTCTGTGCGCATATCTTATAAAACTGTCTTCTTGGCTGTGCACAATATTTTGCTGCCCACCTTGATCCTCTCGCCATGGCTCGCTTTTTACCTACCTTGGCAGTCACCCCCACATTTTAATTTAATCAACTGGATTACACTTTTAAAGTGAAAATAGGCAGATTTGGACCTGTTTTTTAAAAAATAATCATTATTTATCATCGGTGTGGTTTTAAGAACTAAACAGTCTGGGCTGTAGCTTTGAGAGCTCTGGTGCTGTGTCTGACACTATAGAATATACGGAAACCAAGCTGAAAAGGTTTGAGACAAATGCAACAACTCTCCAATTATTTTGACAGAAAATTTGTTGCATAAACATTTTGAACATGTTAAAATTTCAAGCGGCAACACTCCAACAAAGTCAAGGAAACAGAAAATGTTTGAGACATTTTGGAGACTCCCTTGCAAAATCTCTTCACCAACTTGTCACTAACAGTCACAGCCCAGAGAGATACAGAAAACAAAAATAACTACAACTAAGTCATTTTTATAGATTTTGAACTATAGTTTGGTGTGGTAGTAGCTGAGAGTCACCCCCAACAATACTAAGAGCTCTAACAGATTGTGTGAGATCTTTGTTTGGCATGAAAGGCAGCGACTCCTACTTTTATTGGACTTGAATTTTTCCTGTTTACTTCCTCTGTGAAGCTTCCAGAGATGAGTTATAACTACTTAAAGAATTAAACTGTAGGAAACCAAAAAAGTTTAAAAAACAAATCAACTTTACTTCTGTTCTGTAGTTGAAAACCTTTTGTTTCACATTTGAAGAACATTCTCAATTAAAATTAAAGAGAAAAAACAAATTAAATTGTCCTGGTGACTGAAAATCTACAACAGCAAACTGCAAACTGTACAACCACAAAACAGGTGTCAGACATATAAGACATATCTGTTTAAGATGTTCTGTAAGAACGATACAAACTTTATAGTTTCAGTTTACATAAGAAACAACTATATTATCTAACTGAACTTTGTTGTTGTATAAAGTTGTTGGACTGTGTCAAATGATCTTATAAGTTTTTAAAAAAAGAGAAAACACACACAGCATTATATCTCCCACAAACCATAACCTGCATGACTATACAGTAGTTCATTTTTTGTACATATCTTCTGTTTGTTCACTAATGTTGATTCTGGATTAAAGGGATAATTTACAAAGAATGATTTTAATTTCCAACCTGGACGTGGTAGACCTTCCTGCGCAGCATCCTCTAAACTTTACCCAGGGCGGCCAAAACTAGACGTAAAGACGAAGAGCCATCGTCATCTGTCACCCGCCCTTTTTTTCCTTTGAAATTAGCTTGCAGCTGCATAAAATGGCTTCTACTTAAATATGTGTGAGACAGTGAGCAATATTGGAGGAAAGGGGAGAAAGGGAGGGAGGAAGCTGGGCAGTGTGAGTTAGTGGAAAGACAGAGGATGTTGAGACAGAGATAGGAGGAGAGAGGCAGAGAGAAGTTGAAAGAGGGAATAAAATGATGACTGAGCTTGTTTTCCAATTAAACCTTATCTGCGTGTGGTGTTGTAGCCCCAGAGAGAGAGAGAGTGTGTGTGTGTATGTGCTCTCTGAATGCTACGCTGCATTGCCAGCTGCCATAATAATTGGACACAGAAGACTATCTCAGCGCTGCACACTGTTGTACCCTGTATGTGTGAAAAGAGAACGAAGGCATGAATTTGAAAGTGTGTTTAAAAATTAATTTCCAACATGCTACATGTGAGTGTGTGTGCGTGTGTAACCAAGCACAAGCTATTCTTCTAAAAAGAGTGTGTAGGAGCAGGATGAGGGGTCAGAATATGTGCTCTCTCAGAACAGAGCCTACTATTCAACCCCCACAATGCAGTGGGAGAATATTTGCATTTGTCTGCCAGTTAGTGACCAACCAATAAAATCTCTCCATGCTGCTATGTCAGCATAGTTGTCATACCAGCCAGAGCAAAGAATCAGTGAAGTCCAACTGTCTCGATCAGTACTGGCATTCTTTCTATTCTGTTGCCTCAAAACCTGAAATTGAATTGGATTTTTATTTAATACTTTGAAGTTCATGTTTTTATGTAATACTTTGAAGTTTAATGGGGGAAAACTTGTTTTAATGTGCTCATAAATATGTGCTCATAAATATTCACTCTCTCCAAGTAAATACTTTGTAAAGCCACCTTTTGAATCAAGTCTCTTCATTAACCACTGGAATTTCTGTCCATTCTTCATGATAAACTTCTCCTGCTCCTTCAGGTTGGATGAGTGCTCCTTGTGTCCAACAATCTTTGAATCAAGTTAGAGATTCTCAGTTGGATGAACTGGCTCTCCTTAAACCCCTGGAGTGATTTTCAGACGTGTGTTTCACTGTCCTGCTAGAAAGTGAACCTCTGTCCCTGTCTCAAATCTCTGGAAATCTTCAACAAGTTATCCTTAAGAGTTTCTCTATATTTTGTCCCATCTATTGTTATTTTACGTTTCCCAGTCCCTGCTGATGAAAAACATCCCCATCTCATGAAGCCGCCACTGCCATGTTTCACTGTAGGGATGGTGTTCTCAGCATGATGAAAGGTGTTTGGTTTGAAGCAGACTTGTCCTTGGTACCTAGCTTCATCGAGGTTACCTTTGACCTCTCTGATGTTTCACTCACCCGGTCTGTGAGTTTTGGTGGACTCTCTCGGCAGGTTTGCTGTGATAGCATCATCTTTCCATTTTGTAATAATTGATTTAATGGAGCTCCATGGGACATTCAGAGGTTGGGATCTGACCTGTGCTCCTCAACAACTTTGTCTCTGATCTGTGTGGAGAGTTATTTGGTCTTCAAAACATCTCTTGCTTTGTGGTAGCCCTTACTGCGTAGATCTGTTGCACTAGTGTTGATTCTGGGACTATCAGAACAGCTGTATATGTACTGAGATTATTTGGGAATCAGATTGCCCATAGATGGACCTAACTGTGGTGATTGGTGTTTTTGTGTGTGTGAGTGCTTCCTGGTGGGCGTCTCCTGAGCAGGTGTACGGACGTCTCATCACCACTCCTCCCACACCTGTGACTGATCAGGCTAATTATAAGTGGAGGAGTATTTAAAGCTGCAGTGAAGACCAGACCAGCGCTGGAGCATTATTTACCATGTGGTAAAGTGCAGAGCCTGAAGGAAACTTATCTGTGTTCTTCGTGTACTCCCTGTTGTAATCCTAGTCTGTTTTTCGTGTCTTCAAACCTGTGTTTAGGATTTCCTGCTCGTCTGGAACCAGTCTGATCTGCCTTCAACTGCCAGCCGCCAAATTAAGTACTCACCTGCTCAACTGAACCTGACTGTTCCTCTCCTCACCGATCCCATACTCACCTTCATTCTCTGCTCCTCAGGTCCTGGTTCCGGTTCCCTCCTGTAAATACTCATTACACTGTAAATAATTTCACTTACCGATACCCGCTGGTTTCTGCGTCTGTCTGTGGCCGAACTGCTCACCTGGGTACTGTTCAGGTCCTGACAGAATGCTCCAGTCAGATCCAAACCCTAAGAGCAGTTCCGGCGGCGGACAGACCGCGGATACATTAGTCCATCACAAGCACCGGTTAGATCACTATGAAAATTTAATCCAACAACTTTATCAAGTTCAGCAGGATACTTGTGCCACTCTAAACTCCGTTTCTCACCGTATTGTGGCTTTGGACAATAGATTGGGAACTCTATTTCCCACAAGCCCCGCTCCACCATCAGTATCAGCCACACCTCCTACCGCCCCCTTACCTTCACTTCGCGAACCGGAAATGAAGCCTTCGGAGTGTTTTGAAGGGGACACAGATCGTAGCGGAGGTTTCCTCCTTCAATGTAATTTAGCGTTTGCTCGCTCTCCATCATTATTCCTTACGCACGCTGCTAAAATAACTTATATTGTAGCGGCGTTGAAGGGACGAGCTCTGCATTGGGCACAAGCTTTTTTGGGTTCTCATTCCAAAGACACGCTGGACTTTTCACGTTTTGTTCAGGAGTTCCGGCATGTGTTTGACCACCCTTTACAGCAGGAGGAAGCAGCTAAGCGGTTACTTACGTTACGACAAGGATGCAGATCTGTGGCGGATTATTTGGTGGATTTCCGGATTACGGCGGAGGAAGCGGGATGGAACGAATTGTCACTGAGAGGTATTTTTACGGGTTCTTTGTCCGACACGATTAAGAATCAATTAGCCACTAGAGATGAACCTGCTACCTTGGATAAACTAATTTCGCTAGCCATCAGGATTTATAATCGTCTGAGAGAACGACAGCGCGAAAGGCTCTTTCCCACCGACTGCCCACACACCAGGGTTTACGTCGGGGAAGGGAAGAAATGCTGAGTCCCTCAATCCGCTAGCAGAAGTTGAGCCTATGCAGGTGGGCCGAACTCGACTTTCTGCAGAAGAGAGACAGAGGCGCTTCAGGGCAAAAGAGTGCATTTACTGCGGAAACAAAGGACATTTCGTGGCCAACTGCCCGGTTCGGGGAAACGGGTCGACCCGTCAGTAATGGGGGAAGCTCTGTCGGGTCCATTAAAATTCTCCCCAACTTCTTTGTTTTCTCTTCCAGCAAAAATCATCACGGAACAGACGTCTCTACCCATCGCGGCCATGGTGGATTCTGGCTCGGAACTAAATTTAATTTCACAAAGTTTAGTGGATCAACTCAACTTACCAGTTCAAGCTTTGGATTCCGCCCGAACAGTCACTGGCCTAACCGGACACGCCATTTCGCAGATCACCCATCATGTCATCAATCTACAAGTATTAGTTTCTGGTAACCATCATGAGTCCGGTGAGTTTTTTGTGTTCTCCTCGTTGTCTCCCCAGTTGATTTTTGGTTTTCCGTGGTTGGAGAAGCATAACCCTGTTCTCAATTGGGCAGAAAAAAGAGTTGATTCATAGAGTAATTTTTGTCTTGGGAATTGTCTGAGGTCTGCTGGGTTGCAGTCTGGTGGGAGGGTCGAGGAGTCAGCTGAGGCTATTGATTTAGTTGGTGTACCACAATGTTATCACGATCTTGCACCAGCATTCAGTAAGCTAAAAGCACTTTCTCTGCCTCCTCACAGACCTTATGACTGTGCTGTTGAGTTGCTTCCTGGGGCCCCGTTACCTACCAGTCGTTTGTACCATCTTTCTGGCCCAGAGACAGAGGCTATGAGGACTTATATTAATGAGTCCTTAGCTTCGGGAATCATTCGTCCATCTACGTCTCCTTTAGGTGCGGGTTTTTTCTTTGTGGAGAAGAAGGATAAGACTTTAAGACCATGTATTGACTTCAGGGGGTTAAACCAAATCACCGTTAAGAATAGGTATCCACTTCCATTAATTGACTCAGTACACGAAAGACTTCATTCCGCGACAATATTTTCTAAGTTGGACTTACGGAACGCTTACCATTTGGTAAGGATAAGGGAGGGGGACGAGTGGAAAACGGCCTTCAAAACTCCTCTAGGGCATTTCAAGTATTTGGTGATGCCGTTTGGGCTCACCAATGCCCCGGCCGTTTTCCAAGCTCTTATTAACGATGTCTTGCGCGACTTCCTGAATATATTCGTGTTTGTATATCTGGATGACATCTTAATTTTCTCTCGGGACCAGGAGACACATCAAACTCATGTCAGGGCAGTGTTACAGAGGTTATTGGAGAACAAATTATTTGTCAAGGCAGAGAAGTGTGCTTTTCACGTTACCTCAGTGTCCTTTTTGGGGTTCATTTTTGAAAAGGGACAATTTCGCACTGATCCAGAGAAGGTTCGTGCTGTTACAGAGTGGCCTGTTCCATCTAATCGCAAAGAGTTACAACGTTTTTTGGGCTTTGCAAATTTTTACAGGCGCTTTATTAAGGACTACAGCCGTGTGGCCGCTCCTTTAACTCAGCTAACCTCTACTCTCCGTACGTTCACATGGTCCTCAACAGCAGAGAAGGCTTTTGAGGAACTGAAGGCCTTATTTTCCTCAGCCCCAGTTCTCAACCACCCAGATCCAGAAAAGCAGTTTTTTGTGGAGGTGGATGCCTCGGACACAGGAGTGGGGGCAGTCCTATCACAACGCTCTTCTACAGACAACAAGATCCATCCATGCGCCTTCTCTCGATGTTTGTCCCCGTCGGAACAAAACTATGACGTGGGCAATCATGAACTTCTGGCTATTAAACTAGCATTAGAAGAATGGCAACATTGGTTGGAGGGCTCCAAGGATCCATTTTTCATTTGAACAGACCATAAAAATCTAATCTATTTACAAAATGCCAAAAGACTTAACCTGAGACAAGCCCGTTGGTCCTTATTTTTTGCACGTTTTAACTTCTCCATCACCTAGAGACCCGGTTCCAAGAATACCAAGGCAGATGCACTCTCCAGGCAGTTCTCAATTGATGATTCCTCCAAGGCTGACGTCTCCGTACTTCCGTCCTCCTGTTTCGTGGGTTCTCTGACTTGGGAGATAGAGAATACCATTACCTTGGCTCAACAGGCGGAACCTGATCCTGGCACCGGACCTCCTGGAAGAAGGTTTGTCCCCAAGGAGGTAGTGGGTAAGGTGTTGGACTGGACACATAATCACAGATTTACTTGCCACCCAGGAATTACCAGAATGTTGGCATTCTCACAGAGACACTTTTGGTGGCCAACCATGTCAGCCAACATTAAAGAGTTCGTTAAAGCCTGCCCAACGTGTGCCAGAAATAAAGCCCTCCATCAACCTCAAGCTGGGCTTTTACAACCCTTACCTGTGCCTGCTCGCCCTTGGTCACACATTTCTTTAGATTTCATCACTGGATTACCTCCGTCAGAAGGCAACACAGTTATCCTGAATATTATTGACCGTTTTTCCAAAGCAGCCCATTTCATTCCGTTGCCAAAGTTACCTTCTGCTTTGGAGACTGCACAGCTGTTGGTTCAGCATGTTTTCCGCCTGCACGGTATACCACTGGATATTGTGTCCAATCGTGG
>NC_051452.1:16331708-16343763 GCF_001649575.2 Kryptolebias marmoratus | reverse complement strand
TGTGAGTGCTTCCTGGTGGGCGTCTCCTGAGCAGGTGTACGGACGTCTCATCACCACTCCTCCCACACCTGTGACTGATCAGGCTAATTAGAAGTGGAGGAGTATTTAAGGCTGCAGTGAAGACCAGACCAGCGCTGGAGCATTATTTACCATGTGGTAAAGTGCAGAGCCTGAAGGAAACTTATCTGTGTTCTTCGTGTACTCCCTGTTGTAATCCTAGTCTGTTTTTCGTGTCTTCAAACCTGTGTTCAGGATTTTCTGCTCGTCTGGAACCAGTCTGATCTGCCTTCAACTGCCAGCCGCCAAATTAAGTACTCACCTGCTCAACTGAACCTGACTGTTCCTCTCCTCACCGATCCCATACTCACCTTCATTCTCTGCTCCTCAGGTCCTGGTTCCGGTTCCCTCCTGTAAATACTCATTACACTGTAAATAATTTCACTTACCGATACCCGCTGGTTTCTGCATCTGTCTGTGGCCGAACTGCTCACCTGGGTACTGTTCAGATCCTGACACTAACTATGTGGCTTCTGAAGGTGATGGTTGGGGCTTCAAAGCAAAGAGGGAACCAACCTGAAACATGCATGGCCACCAGCCGACATGGAAGCAGGATTAATTCCAGCTTCATCTTCTGGTCTAAGGTTACCTATATTTAGTTTTTGTTGTGGACAGAACACTTTTCAGTGTGTTGATTGACAAACTAATACCCGAGAGGACTCTTTCAGGAAAAGAACTAAACCAAAGCCTAACAAAACAAAACAAAACAATGATATATATTTTTTCTAAATCTTATTGAAAGCCTTTTAACTTTTTTGTTAACTTTTGGTTGAATAGTTTATGTTTGACAAGAATATCTCAAGTTTACAGTAAGTGCGCTCCAAGATTATTGGAGTACAGGAGAGTAACATGGACTCTAGAAGGAATGGGTATTTAAGAAAGCATGATGTAGACCTGGGGTAAAAATAATTGTAATAAGACAAGAAGGTCATTCAGTTACATCTTTAATTTGTATGACCTGTCAAACCCTCTGTAGAGCTGCACGACCTGTGAAACACGGGTTTATAACTTAATGAGCAGGATCTGTGTGTGTTTCTGTGTGTGAGTGTAGTACCTTCCACTGTGCCAGCAGTTTTCTGGCCGCCTCAGGCTGCTCCTGCACTCTCTCCTTGTTAGTTGCATCTATTAAAACATTGCAGGTTGTCTCTGCCTCCGTCAGCCAGTTGAGGAACTTCTCCAGATCGAGGTAGAACTGCTGCAGCAGTTTGAGGGCTGATTCTACAGCTGCCTCCCTGTCCGAAACACTGGGTATGCAGACAGATGAAACCAGGTTTACACAAGACTGATCTGGAACAACACATCTTTTTTGTTCTTTAAAACAATCACTATTTCCGGATCGGATGGAAAATATATTTGATCTACTGTGCATTTAATAAGTTTGACATGAGATGGTGTTGGGATGTTATTATTTTCCTTTATCAATTATATATATATATATATATATAGGTGTGTGTATGTATATATATATATATATGTATGTGTGTGTGTATATATATATATATATATATATATATATATATATATATATATATATGTATGTGTGTGTGTGTGTTTATGTGTGTGTGCATGTATTAACAAGCACCCAAATTTTTGTCATTTAGTTAAACTAAGAAAAACCCACAAAGGTCACTGAAAAAAACTGAAACTGACAGAAGTAGTAAAAAAAGACTAAAAATTAACTAATGAAAAAAAACAAAAACAGACTAATAAATCTAGCTTTGACTAAAATAATCATACCCTTAACATCATATTTTCAGGCAAACAAGTGATTTCTGTATCTCTCTCTCTGAGACTTCTGCACCTGTCCACAGTTATTTTGATCCACTCCTCATGAACAAACTGCTCCAGCTGTCTCAGGTTTGAAGGGTTCCTTCTCCAGATGTTTCAGCTCCTTCCACAGACGTTCAACAGGATTTAGATCGGGGCTCAGAGGCCACTTCAGAATGGTCTAATGTTTGGTTCTGAGCCATTTGTGGTGTTTTAAGATGTGTGTTTTGTGTCATTATCCTGTTGGAGGACCCATGACCTGAGACTAAGACCAAACTTTCTGCTTCTGAGCAGCACATTTCACTCCAAAACCCCTTGATAGTCTTGAGATTTCATTGGAGCCTGAACAGATTCAAGACCCCCTGTGTCAGATGGGGCAAAGCAGCTCCAGAACAGGACTGGGCCTCCTCCATGTTCCACTGTAGGTACAGGGTTCTTTTCTTTGGACGTTTCATTTTTGGCTCTGTGAACACAGAACTGATGGGACTTGCTGTTAAAAAGCTTGTCTTGTCTTTTGTCTTTGTGGTTTCTCAATGTGGATTTTGACAAATACTAGTCTCACTTTTTATGGTTCGGTGTCCTCCACAGTTGTCTTTCATTTAAGCTGTATTAGCAGTCAAAATATGCAATTTTAAAAGTTTTTCATTTGAATTTTTTGTGGTTTCTCAATATGCATTTTGGCAAATTCTCCTTTTTAAGATCCTGTGTCCTCCTCAGTCGTCTTCCATTAAATCCTCTTTGGCTCAAACAGACCGATGGTGCGATATCACACTGATGACCTTTGAGTTCACCTCTGATCTTTAACTTAAATATGTCAGTCATTTTGTTTCTAAGCTCCTGAGACAACTCTGTCCTCAGCTTTCTGTGCTCTGTGTTCAGTGTGGTACACACCATGATACCAAACAGCACTGTGACTACTTTTTACCCTTTAAACAGACAGACTGGCTGATTACAGGACACACCTTAGTTTAACATATCCCTGTGCACAAATTATTTTTCATCTTTTTAAGAGTACCATCCTTTTTGTCAAGGCTGGTTTAATTAGATTTTTAAATACCTCTATTACACCAAAATTCAAAAGCAATGACAAATTTACATTAGTTAATTTAACACTAAATTTTTAAAATATTTTTAAAACCTATTATTAGAAAAGAATTCTGTCACCCACTGTTAAACATAACATAAAAGCTTACTAAATAAGAATTAGATAATTAATTATTGTAGACACAACTTTAAAAAAAAAATACTTCCATACTGAACATGAAAACATAATTTCATGTTTTATGAAATGAGTGAACATTTAAAAAGATTATGACCTCGCTTTTCTTGAATTAATGCCTATGGCCCACCACCTTTCATGCCAGAGTTTAGGACTGAGATCGTCTTATGCAGAAAAATGACAATGTTCTAGTTGTTTTTGACAAACGTCGAAAATAATGTTAAGCAAAACCACATACTACTGTATCGTAAATTACTCTTAACCACTAACCCCTCAGATATTAGCTCACTATCTGTAAAATTGATTTATCACCTATATAGTCTATATAATATACCCTAAGATATAGATGTTGTAGCCATTTTTGTGTTTGCTAAGGTCATAGCTGTGACAGTCATCTTAAGTTGGATTGATTTCAAAAGTTAATCAGTTGTAAATTTACACTGAATGATTACTTTCAGAAAGTTTTATAAAACTGTCTTGTGGTTCATGAGATATTTTGCTAACAGACAAACAGGGTTGACTACAAATGTTAATGGTAAAGTTATATGTAAAGCTTGCACAAAAGTACCCATTGGAGTATGTGTTTTGAAAGACTGTAAGCTACAGACACAACAAATTTTAAATCAGTATCTTTAAAACTGAATGAATTATAGTTATTTTTGTATTTTCTAAGGTCAGTTGGATATGGTGGCCATAATGAATTGGGTTACCACCAAAAGGTATTGGCTTGGAGAGATTTATCCAATAAATATGTCCTTCTATTTCATTAAAATCTGTCCAACAGTTTAAGAGCTATTTTGCTAGCAGGCAAAGTTGAATCCAAATAGGTTTTATCAAACTGTGAGCACTTAGGATATTTGTTGGGGATGATTCTCAGCCATGACCACACCAAACTGTAGAAGTATCTACAATCTCTGGAAAATTGACTGAGCAGTAGCCAATTTTGTGTTTTTCAAAATGAGTTGGCTGTGATAGCCTTATTGAATTAGATTGACTCCAAAAGTTAGTCACTTGTAGATATACATCCTACTATTACTTTATAAGTCCAGTGATTCATGAGATATTCTACTAACAGACAGACAGACACACACACATACATATGCAGATGCGCACACAGACATAGGCAAAAACATTATCGTCCACCTTCACCTTAAGATGTTGGGCAATGAAAACAATTAAAAAAAAATAGTGAATTGTATCAAAACTAAAGGAATTTTTTAAAGTTGGCATATATTGACAATTTCCATTTATCTACCCTATATCTTGATGGGAAATTATTTATTGTGTAGCGTAAAATAAGGTCATAAATGTAATCTCAGCAAACTAAATGTTTACCGTTTGTTGATGTGCGTCCATGTGGCCATCATGTTGTCATCAACTTGTGTGACTTTGTGCGTGTCGTCAGTAGCATACAGTGTCAGCAGTTTGTTGGCCAGTGCTTTAGTTTCAACCACCTGTCCCTGCCACTGGTCAAGGTCCTTCATGAAGAGCTAGAGAGAAGAAACAGTAATTTAGTCAAAACAATGAAAAATAATGAATGGGATAATTTATTATGTCTTTGTAAACATCCCTTGCATGAGTTATCACAGTCTAGATGTATGAGGGGCTGTTTAGGCCATCATTTTTCTGCCACTCACACAAAGTTGTCTGAAAAAACTAAGTCCTCCAGTGCTGCTTCTATAGGATTTACGAGGTTCAGCATCATCCAGGTGCTACTGATTAAATGTATTGATTAACTAATCTTCATCAGTGTGATCACCTCTATAAAAGCAGGAGTTTTTGACAGTTTGCTGCTCTGGAGAATGCAGGTTTGTGCTAAAACAATGTGAAGGTGGAATAACATCCAAAATGACCTTAAAGAAGCAACTGTTGCTGCTCATCAATCTGGGAAGGGTTAAAGGTTATTTCCCCACTAATTTGGAGTCCATCATTCCATAGTTACAAGTGGAAAACATTTAAGACAGGTGCCAATCTTCTGAGGATTGGACTTCGAAGAAAATTCCTCCTAAGGCTCAGAGAAACTCTAAAACCCCAAATAGCTTCATCTAAGATTCTACAGGCCACAGATAGCATGTTAAATGTTAAAATTAACGAGAAACCAACTAAAAAAGACTGAATAAGTATGGCTTGTTTGGAAGGGTACCAGAAGAAAGCCTTTCCTTTTCTCTCTAAAATAACATGGCAGCATGACTTGTAAATTTCATTTGAATAAACCACAGGACTTCTGGAACAATGTCCTTTGGATAAATTACACCAAAGTATAGATCTTTACTCATAATGCACAGCACCATGTTTGAAAAAAAAACCCAAAAACAAACACAGCACAAACACACTATACCAAAGGACAGTGGTGGAGGGTTCATGATCTAGGCTTGTTTTGCAGCCACGGGACCTGGGCAGTTTTCAGTCATTTAGTTGACCCTGAACTCCTCTGTAGACCAAAGGATTCTAGAGTCAAATGTGAGGTCATATGTCTGACAGCTGGAGCTGGGACCAAACTGAGTCATAATGCAGCAGGACAATGATCTCAAACATAGCAACAAATCGACAACAGAATGGCTCAAAAAGAAAAGATTCAAGGCGTAATAATGATTCAGTCAAAGTCCAGACCTAAACTTGATTGCTTTTCCATTTTGTTTATGTTGAGTAAATGATGATATGGTGGAATCTATTGTGTTTCTGTATACTTGAGGGTAAATTTGAATACATTTAGAACATGGTAAAGACTAGATATACATGTATGTACAAGTTAGTTTAACTGTGTAAGAGTGGCAGAACTAAATATGGCTAAGACAACCCCTCAATGGAGCATTTTGTTTACACCTTACATACTCAGTTGAAAGACTCCATATATATCAGATACTTTATTGGGTTATTTTTAAGGTCTTAGGTATAAGCATCATCGTAAGACCATTAGAACTGAGAGCCAAGCTTTGTTCTAAATCCATGAATTCTCTGAATAAATGTGAAGCCCACCCTCAGATCAGCATGTTGCTTCTTCAGAGCGTCCACAGTGTATGTGATCTCCTGCCACGATTCAAGCCTTTCACTGGCCTGTTTGATGAGACGATCCACCTCCCTCTTGGCATCCAGCCAGTTTGTGGAGTCCTGCAGCATGTTGAGGATTTGCTTCAGCCTATCAGACAGTTTGGTCTGAGAGTCTTCCCAGTGAGTCTGAAGCCTGTCAACTACAATGGAAGAAAGATATGAAAAAGGGATGGATATGAAGACACATTACATGAATATTTGAACATTTGTAAGCACATGGATTTTAAATGTTAAAATATCTATGTATATGTCAGAATGGACTCTATGGTAAAATGTAAAACAAACAACAAAAACATGTAAAACAATTTGAGCATACAGTACTCCACTATCACAAATAGTTTAAACAGTTTAAAGGAAAACAATTCACATTTGCATTAAAATGTGAGAGTGCGAGTGTATTTCCTTGTTACTTGTATTACCAACAAGTTCTGGCAAATTTGGCTTTTTCTTAGCTCCAGCCTGGAATAATAATAAATAAATAATAACAATCCTGAAACTAGCTCAGTATTGTAATAAACTGCTCTGCCTTTCTGTGTGACCTTTTACATTTTATTCCTTAAGGGGAAGGAGGACAATGTAGAAATGTGTGTGTGGCATATAGTACTGTAAATATCTTGATGTCTCGAGTGTGCGGACATACAGTAGGTAGAACTCGCTGGCAGTCAACTGTATAATGACAGCTATAAATGTACTTATAAAGCACTTATGATTAAAATTTGCTGAACAAATGTACCTTCTGCTTACTGCCTCTGGTAAGAAACTAAACAGTGCCGCAATGTCACAGCTGTGTCGTCTCTGCATTTCTCCATCACTGCAGAGTTGATTTCCATGAAAATCAGCTATATGCCAATAAAGGAAGTAAAATGAAAGTCTCTACACTTCAGTTAGAAGATGCAGGAGTCTGGGAAGGGAACTAAAAACAGGCTGTAGTTCTTACCTCAAAACTAATAGCTTTACAATTACAAATTGAATCAGTTAAAAGATAATCTACATGGTGTTTTATGGTGGATATTGTTGTGAATCACAGTCCTCGTCAGGTAAATCTAAAGTTTTAATATGAAACTTTGGGATAGTATTTGTAAAGTAAAACACACACAGAATGGGAGAATACTTTCTCTATCCTCTAGCAAAAAATGAAGCATCTCTTACTGCGTTCTGTAATAGCATTCCGTGTCTCCTGGTTGCTGGTTTTGTTCTTCAGATTTTGAGCTGCTGTGACTTGTTTTTCCAGAAGGGGGCGACGTTGGTCAAGCTCTTGCAAAGATGCCTAAAAACAAGCACTTCTAATTTTATAATCTTAACAGTACATTTTTCTTGTGTGTAAAACTTTAAATAATAAAATAGAGAAGAGAAAAAAACAATATCCATAAGCCAGCAATTTTATTGCTCAATAAACATTTCTTTGGCACACTATAGTTCCAGGGCTCTAACCTTAAGTTGGCCTATATTTTCATTGATGTCATCCAGGTCAGCCACCACTACTTGCTTGTTCTGAACCATGTTATCCAGCATAGTCAGCCAGTCAGTGAGCTCAGCCCAGGATTTGTTGAACTGAGCTAGTGCTGCAGATTCAGGCTGGGCTAATCCTGCTAGAGTTTCATCTGGGACATGCAAACAATGTTAGAGAAATCCAAGTGACATGGAAGATACAAATACCTGATAATAAACATACAATATAATTTGTAAGAGTTACATGTTTTTAGTGGTTTCATACACTCCTCATGGGCATGAATGTTTTATTAATTATAGGCTTTTAATGAATTGTTTGAACAATTCTTGTTAGACTGATTATTGTATGTTTGGAGGGATCAAGGTGAAGCTTTCAAACCTAAGAACACAATCAAACATGATGGTAGAAGCATCATCATGTGATATTGGTGCATTTAAAGTGGATAGAATCAATAGGCTCTTTCACAAGACACCTAAGGCTGGGACTCGCCACCTCTGTGGGATTTCTGAATGGACTGAGGCAGCTAGGGGAGTCATAGCCACCCCTGCTGCTTCTTTGTGCCATAAAGCGAGGTAATAACAGAGCCGAAACAGTTGACATGTGAAAAGGTAGGCTGGCTTTTCAGTTAAATTATATGATGAAGTGATAGTGTATGCTTTCCGTGACCACCTAGCTGTTGGATTTAAATGCCAAAACTATAAGTACAGATTAATTCCAGAGGAAACCTCTCAAATGTTAGAAATTATGGTGATACAATGCCTGTCTTCTTAAAAAAACTAGTGGGTTTCAGGTGTATTTTGGAGGATACGAAAGACAAATTGCAGCAATTGTGCATTTAATTGAAATATTTTCTTGAACGCAAACAGAATTGCTACACTGTGCTCATCTGTTGTTGTGAGAAATGTTGTTCAAGAGACATCCATCACAATAAAGCATTGAGCAACATATAAAAGCAGCTGATTTTTGCTCCACGCCTCTTTTGGTTCTGCTCCGCTTGCTTTATTTCTGAATGTTCCCATCTGTGTGGGATGTAGGCAGATCCATCAGTGTTTCATGAATGGCCAGATGGACTGATCTGTGCGCCCATTTTGAGGAACATTAATTTGGCCTACAGTTCTAATGTAAAGATATTTGGCGTTATTTTTGATCAGGATGTGTCTTTTAACCCCCACATTAAAATTATTATCAGGACTGCTTTCCTCCACCTACGTAATATCACTAAAATTTGAAACATTGTCTTAAAATGATGCAAAAAAACCCCCCCAAAAAAACTGGTCCAAGCATTTATCAAATCTAGGCTGGACTTTTGTAATTCTTTATTATGTAGGTGTATTATCTAGGCTCCCTGTGAAATTCAGAATAGAATTTAAAATCTTACTTCTAACAAACAAAGCTCTCAACAACCAAGCTCCATCTTATATTAAAAATATTATTGTTCCATATTTTTCTAACAGAGCACTTTGCCTCCTGTTCTTGTTTTAGTAACTCTAGGAACCACAAGTAAACCTGCAGTTTGAGAGCAGTTTTGGTTATCAGGCTCCTCTTGTGCAACCAAATACTGAGGCTATTCACAAAAAAAAAGTTTTGTTTTTTTCATCCTAGGTGGAGTCTTTCCTGAGTCCCAGCAGTTCACAAGTGACTGCTGAGGCCTTTTTCTCCACAATTTCAACTTTTTCATTCTCCTCTAAATGGCACTAAATAGCCTCAGAAGTCAACACTTGACTGAGGCTTTTCACACCAAAAATTACGGGTTTTTTTTTCATCCGAAGTGGATATTTTTTGTCAGTCCTGAGGCCTTTTTTCCACAATTTCGACTTTTTTCCGTTCACCACCACTTGGCATCAAAGTGGAGTTTTTCCTTTCCACTGTTGCCAATGTGCTGCTCAGGATGGGAGACTGTGACAAAGTGAAGATTCAATGCAATCTGCTGGCTTCCTTAGATAGATAACTTTTACGAATTGACTTTTTATAGTTTGGGATATTTTTGTACAGTGCCTTGAGATGACTTTTGTTGTAAACTGGCACTATATAAATAAACTAAACAGAATAGAAACTTTGTAGACTATGCTTAAAGGCCAGGAAACCAACCAGTTTAAATAAACTCTGCCAATTCTGCAAAGAAGAGTGGTCAAATATCAGCTAGAATTATGATATGTTGATGGGTCAAAAAAGCCTGTGGTCAAAGTTAACCAAAAATTAGTAGGGCTAAATGTATATGTTTTGATCCTGTGTGGATTTGAGAAAATCCACAATAAATTCCAATTTGTGCATCCAGCTGTCTTTAAAATTTGTTGAAATTGTTTTGTATATTCATTCTATCCTGGAAATAAATCATTAAAAGCCCAAAATTAATATAATTGAATCCCATCATTAGTGTATATACCCCACCCCACCCCCCCCAAAAAAAAAAAAAAAAATGTACAAAAGCAAACACAAGTCTTGATTTATCTGTTAAAAAACAACAACAAATCATACAAGCTTTTCTGGGTTGAAGTGTGGCAGCCACCCTCTCCTTATGTGGCAGCAGAAGCTCCAGGATCAATGCCCAGTCTTCCCTTAGCTTGCCATATTTCACCTGCCATCCAAACACAGAAATATGTGTGCTCAAAGTCAGTCAGTACTGTTAGAAGAGACTTTGGGTCATCTTGTAAAAACACAACAGAAGGCTTTAGCTTTATATTTACCAAGCTGTGTTGACAAAGCTATAACCAGTATTTCATTATTCTTATGAAAAGCTAAATATACCAAAACACTGTTTAAAATCTAAATCCAGCAAAATTCTATCTAAAAGCAAAAAGTAACAAAACGCTAGTTAGGGGTAAAAGTCAGCAGCATAGCTAAAAGCTAAAAGTAGAAAAAAGAATAAAAGTAGAAACACGGTAGCTAAAAAGGTAAAATAAGCAAAATGATAGTTAAAAGCTTAAAGGATCTAAAAGAAGCAGAACAGCTAAAAGTAACAGACCAATAGCTAAAAGTTAAAAGTAACAAATATTGAACAAGAATGCTAAAGTAGATTTCAGAGTACAATGTTTAAGAAGGGATTGACAAAATCTTAATATATGTGGAAAATATTTATGAACAAAGTTAAATATTTTGAAAAGCATATATGGTAAGTTACTAAAACCAAAAGTCATAGCCCCCATCTCCTGAACAAGCTGAACTGTTTTTTTTATATATGAATGGCTAAAATAGCATAAAGCATGCAGAAGTAGTTAGATTGCAAAAAATGTATGGAAACCTATAAAATAGGAAAACAGCAATGTGAAAAACAAATATGTGCCCTAGATTGCCTAGTTTTGTTTAAAAGTTTTCTACATCTTCACCTTGTCCACTTGGCCAGGAGGAGTGTCCTTAAACATCTGGTTAGCTCTCTCCAAAACAAACTCCACTTCAGGCTGTTTCACATGTACTTCTTCAATGAGCTTTTGCAGCAAACAGAGGTTAAAAGGTACAGAAGTTATTTACATTTATTTCAGCAGTATGTCCTTCTGTGTTCTGGCAATACAGATTGTATGATGCAATGAGGTCTAAAAGAAAAAGTATGTCCCACTTTGGCTGGTGGCTCCTCTGGACTGTGCTCTAGTTTAGCTCTGGTGTTTGTTGCCCAGACAGACAAGTCTTCCAACTGACCCTGAAGTTTCCCAAGCTCCTTTAGTAGACCTTCAATTTCCAATTGGCGCTCAGGCAGAGCCTTGGACACCTAAAAGAAGACTCAATTTTATTGATAAGGTATAGTATTTAGCAGTGAGTTGTGTGACTTGGACTCAAGCCCTAATTTTGATGAAACAATTATTATCAATATTTTGGTTAGTTCAGGCCACAGTGCCCCAGAGAAACCTGCTTGGAGTCAGAATATCTACCAGTATTACGAAAACATGCTTGTTTGTGAAAACAATGTCTATGTTCAATATTGTGTTGACTGTGTCCTATTCCTGCCTTTGAGTGGCCTAAGAAATGCTATATAAGTATTATAGTTGCCACTTTCTCAAGAAGAGATCCAGATTGCAACATGGTCTGAACCATGTGAAATCATATTGTGATTGTTCAAGCAAATCTCCCAGCTGTCAATTTTTGGGTTGTTCGTTTAATTATGAAGTAAAATACACATAACATCTCATGATTGGCCGTTTTATTTCTTCTATATTATGTGAAAAGACAAGCATCATTTACAACACTTATGTAATTCTTTAAAGCTACTATATGTTTTACAAAAATAGGCTGTCAGATGTGAAGTTAAATTGTTTGTGATTTTTGTAAAATAAATGGAGATAGATCCTCTAACAATCATGATACCATGTATTTGCCATAGACTGTAGAATCATTTCTAATAACTATGAATAATAATTCCCTTCTCACCCTCCGCAGGTGGTCTTTGTTTCATCCTCTGAGCTCGGGTCCTCTACCAGAGGCCTGGGAGCTTGAGGGTTCTGCGCAGTATCTTGGCTGTGCCTAGAACTGCACATTTCTGGACTGAGATGTCTGATGTTGTTCCTGGGATCTGTTGTAGCCACTGC
>NC_051452.1:16327176-16331687 GCF_001649575.2 Kryptolebias marmoratus | reverse complement strand
GCTCCAGTTTGGGGGTGACTGCCCCTAGGGCCCCGATGACCACAGGCACCACTGTGGTCTTTACCTTCCAGGCCTTTTCCAGTTCCTCTCTGAGGCCCTGGTATTTCTCCAGTTTCTCGTGCTCCTTTTTCCTGATGTTGCAATCACTCGGTATGTATATTTTAATTTAGAGTGTATATCTTGAAGGGTAACACTATTTAACCAGAACCAAAGCATATTCCAATCATGCTAATTACTCAAAGTTATTACTCAAACTAATTTTACTATGTACTTGAAAAGTACAAACAAGAAACTGAAGAATCTGAAAGATTTTAACTGCCCCCAGAGGATTAGTTTATAATTTCTTTTGGTGACGTTTCTTATCTTGTTTTACTCTTTTTGTGATGAATTGATTTGAACCAGATTCAGATTGAATTACATCATGTAAAGCCCCATAAATTTTGTTGATACTTGTGCTGTAATGTTTGCAGTAGAAACAGCAGACCTGAGACCAGCGAGTGTTGATGCGCCTGATTTCTTTCTGTTTGTCAACAGGAATGTGTCGTTGCTTGGAGTTCAGATCTTCCACCACTGCCGTTTTAGCAGGAAGGTCCTCCACACGTGCCTGAGAGACAAAAACACAATACAAATTTAATGTTAAATTGATACTGTAGCTCAGAAAAGGAAACAATCTCTTACGCAACAATAGTTCAAAAAAAGCAAATGAATAAATTAAATAAAAAGTGCTTAATTTTAGTGTAAAAATAAACAAAATAGCGCAGATTAGTACACATAAACGTGTATACACTCATATACTGGCCTCCCTCCCTCACCCGTTCCTGACACTAGCCCTAAAAGCTAATTTAAGTTAAGAGTAGAGTAGATTAGGCAGTGCATGCTAATCAAACTTAGCAATGACAAAAACTTTACTTAATTAGTTTTACAGATAGTGAGCTAAAATTTGGTGTAGTAGTAGCTGAGACTCATCCCCAGCACATACTCTGACGGATAACAGATCATGTTATCATATTGCCTTTTATCTTGCAAACGTTTAAAACTACGTTTGCAAGATAAGAGGCAATATGAAATTTATTAAAGAATTCTAGTTTCATTACAAAAGTTTAGTCTTCACCTATTTAATTCAATGAAAAATGTAATTCAGGATAAATTTAGAGTTATTAAAAATTTTACTTTGTAAACTAATACAAAAAAGGAAGGGTTACAATTTGCAAGTAAAGTAAAAAAACAACAACTGCCTTATAGAATTACGTTATAAATAAAAGTTGTAAATTCAGTCATCTAAAAAAGATAAATTGTACAAAATTCAGTAGTTAATAAAAACTAAGCCAAAATATTAATAATAAAAAAGCTAAAAAAAACATAAAAAACACTTTGTTGCCTTACAACTTGGACTTTAATTGATTTTTTAATTTGATTACATATAATAATTCTAAAATATCAAGCTGGAAAGTAAATACATATGCACTTACTAATTTTTTTAGAATATGTTTTTTAAATTCCCCATTAAGTTTTTTTTTTAAATATTACTTACAAAGTTTATCAGTTGTAGATGTGTGATTACTTTTTAAAGGTTTTATTAAAACCCATTCTTTAAATCATGAGATATTTTGCTAATAGACAGACAGATTTGACTCCTACAGTTAATTAACAAATTCTTAAAAAACAAAACTTGCGTGATCAATTTGTCTTAGCTACCAAAACAACAAATTTTAGATTAATATCTGTAAAACTGACTGAGTTATAGCCATTTTTATAATTGCTAATTTTGCTTGGCTGCAGCAGCTATCATGAACCAGGCTCAGTCCCAAAGTCACTTAATTTTAGATATAGATCTAATGATTACGTTCCTTTAATTTCATTAAATTCCATCCAATGGTTCATGAAATAGTTTTTCTAACATAAGAAACAAATGAACATATGCACACAGACACAGGTAAAAACATTATCGTCTATTTGTCTTCAACAACGAGCAATAACTAGGTATTGTCAGATGCTTTAGCAACCCCCCCCCCCCCCCNTATGAACCACATGCGCCCTGTTACCGAGGGGGACAGGCTCGCCAGAAGGAACACACACACACACACACACAAAACGCTATAGTTCAAAATAAACAATGTTCTTTAACAGTACCTGGACTTTGCACAGAGTGTCTCTGATGTGTTGCGGTTCTGGAGGCTGCAGAGGGATGGCCAGTACACCCTCTGCTTTATCCAACCAGCACAGCATGGAGCCCATGTCCTCTTCCAGCTGTGCAGCTGCTGTTCGGGCCTCAGCAGATCTGCAGGGCAAAGGAAAGAATAATAATAAAAAAGAACATGTAATTTAGTTTGCCTTTATCTTTTTTCCAAAACTTGTACGTCAGCATACAGTCTAACTCTCTGCTTATGGTAAGTAATGCAATTCTTCTCTATTTAGCTTATCAACACTGGACTTAGTTCATTCTTATGAGAAAAAAACTTTTCCAAATCAATTATAAAAGTATCTAGACTTTATAAGGTATGGGTTTTTTTCCTATCATAAAAATGGATTTAAATTAACTGTGAGGGAGTTGGTGGCTTGTTCAGGGTGTACCCCAACTCTCACTCGTTGGAGATGGGCATTAGATTCCCCCCCAACCCTGAACAGGATTAAAACATTGCAAAACATATATGGACAGATAAAAAAAAAATAACATCTGTTCATCAGTCTTTTAACCTAAAAACTTTGCTCCATAGCTCAGTGCTTTTTCAACATTATCTGGTCATTTGCAAAAATCCTGACTGTCCTGAAATGGTATCCTATTGATTTATTTTACAGGATACCATTTAAGGTCATTTAACTCATCTGAACTAGTTTTCAGATGTTTACTAACAAGATTTAGTGGTAAATTGTTGTATGTAGCAAGTCCAAAGGCACCAATCAGCAATCTTACATACAGTTAGTTTAATTTATTCTACTGTCAGTACAGTGATTACACCTAAAAGAGTGGAAATTTATACATTATTCTCTTTGGTATACAGAAATCAGGAAAATAAATTTTAACACATTGAAACTCACTATAAAACTAAAAAGATAACAAAAATAATGTGTAACCAGACACACAAACACACCCACCTTCTTTTGCGCTCCTTGAGCTGAAGGCGGACATCAGCCCAGCGAGCGTTTAATAATTTAAGCTGCGATCTGAGGCGCTGGGCATCATCTGGTGTGCTCATCTGGCATATATCCTCCCCTGCAGAGTTCACTCTCCCCAACACCACTTCCTGGAGTGGTATAGCCTCCACTAGGTCCTGTGCACACCCGCCCATCCACACACACACAGAAAGAATGTCTGATTTGTCCACACATACACAATGCCTCTAGATACAAGATATACAACCCCAGATACGAAAAAGTTGGAATATTGTGTAAGATGTAAATAAAAACAGATTGCAATGATGATTGCAAGTTTCATAAACCCATATTTAACTCACAATGGAACACAGTAAACATATTAAATACTTAATCTAAGAAATTGTATCATTTTTAGAAAAAAAAAAGATAAAATTGAATTTGATAGCAGTAATACATCAGTGGAAGCTGCCCATGTCAAAGGACTAATATGCCACCATCAGAGATGCAGGCTTTTGAACAGGCAGAATGATCACTCTTCTCTTTAGAAAGGAGGATATGGGTTCTGTGGTTTCAAAAAAGAATTCTAAATTTTGATTCTTCTGATCACAGAACAGTTTTCCACTTTGTCTCTTTGTCCTGCTGGCTCAGAGAAGACAGTAGCGTTTCTGAGTGGTGTTCATATATAGCTTTTTTTTGTACAATAGAGCTTTACCCAGCATTTGTGGATGGCACAATGAATTGTGTTTACAAACATTAATTTGTGCAAGTGTTTCTGAGCCCATGCATTGATGTCCATAACAGACTCATACCCTTTTTTTATGTAGTGCTGCCTGAGGGCCCGAAGGTCACAGATGTCCAATATTAACTTCCAGTCTTGTCCTTTGAGCTCTGAAATTTCTCCAGATTCATGAAATGTTTTGATGATGCTATGCTAGATGATGGGATATTCAAAGTCTTCACAATTTTCTGTTGGGGAAAATTATTCTTAAATTGTTCCACTATTTTTTGACAGTTTTTTGCAGACTGGTGAAACTCTTCCCATCTTTATTTCTGAGAGATTTAGCCTCTCCAAAATGCTCTTAGTTCTCTGACTGACCTGTTGCCAATTAACCTAATTAGTTGCAAAATAATCTTCCAGCAGTTCCTGGATTGTACCACATAGTTTTACAACCTTTTGTTGGTCCTCTCCAATGTTTTTTGGGATGTGTTGTTGTCATAAAATATACAACTACAAACAGATACATTTTTTAAAATTTCAACAACTGATATGTTTGTTGTTTCATTGTGATCAAAGTATGGGTTTATGAAATTTGCTAATCCATCCATCCATCCATCCATCCATCCATCCATTGTCTTCCGCTTATCCGGGGTCGGGTCGCGGGGGCAGCAGCCTAAGCAGGGAGACCCAGACTTCCCTC
>NC_051452.1:16319591-16326467 GCF_001649575.2 Kryptolebias marmoratus | reverse complement strand
CAATGCGGACCAAGCTCTGACACCGGTCATATAGGGACCTAACAGCCCGTATCAAAGGGCCTGGTACCCCATACTCCCGGAGCACCCCCACAAGATTCCCAGAGGGACACGGTCGAACGCCTTCTCCAAGTCCACAAAACACATGTAGACTGGTTGGGCGAATTCCCATGCACCCTCAAGGGCCCTGCTAATGGTATAGAGCTGGTCCAGTGTTCCACGGCCAGGACGAAAACCACACTGCTCTTCCTGAATCCGAGGTTCGACTATCCGACGGACCCTCCTCTCCACTCATTCATCCATTTTCTTTACCCGCTTCTCTGGGAACTGGTGCCTATCTCAGCAGTCACTGTGTGAGGGGTGGGGGACACCCTGGAAAGGTCTCCAGTCCATCACAGGGATACATATGCCCCTTTTACACGGGCTCTAATTCAGAAGTCCTGCTCTACTCCACTCTACTCTATTCAGCTCTATAAAGAATGCATCGCGGGGTGTGCGCCATCGAAACTTGGCACCAGTTGTGGAAACAATGGAAGCGCTATGAACAACTTTGGCCCTGTGTTGTTGCTGTTTTTTAAACTTATGGGGATTCTCCTGAGACTTCAGGAAGAGAGGCGCAGTGGAAGAAATTCTTTGGATGCCGCGATTGTTGAGCGGAGTAGGACAGCTGTTATCCTCCGGAGATTTCAGGCTTTACAGCGCCTTCAGTTGGGGGACAGACAGCATAAACATTGCAGGGTAAGCTAATGCTGTTGTTTATATTCCTACCGTTCGCTCTTTATGCTTGCATCTGGTCACACCCATGACCAATGAGTGAACAGGAGCTAAGCTTGTGCCACCAAAGCATGGCCGACCCGGCTGGCCCTACTCCGAAGCAGGGACCAAAAAAGCAGGAACCGGCCTCGAAAAAATGTCGGTGGAAACGTGCACAAAGCAAGCGGAGTAGAGTGGAGCCGGGACCTTTAGTCCCTGTAAAAGGGGCAATAGAGACAAACGAGACACAACCATTCACACTCTTACTCACACCTAGGGACAATTTTAGAGTTACCAATGAACCTAACATGCATGTTTTTGGTCTGTGGGAGGAAACCGGAGTACCTGAAGTAAACCCACATGAGCACAGGAAGAACATGTAAACTCCACCCAGAAAGGCCCCAGGTCAACCTTCTTGCGGAGAGGTGACAACTGTAACCATCGCACTGCTGTGCCACTCCATCTTTGAATTTGTTTGGATAATTTTTTTACACCTGCAATACCCTTAAAAATTAACCTTGATGGACAGATTTTGAGTTTGAATCTTCAAGCTATAATTTAAAAAGCAGTGATGCTAATCACTGTTAATCATTCCTCCTAACTAACCGATTCAATCTGAACTCAGGAAACTAAAAAAATAAAACATAAAAAAGTCCAAAAAGACCAGCTGTATTCATTTAAAAACAAATCTCTGATTTTTTTACATTGTGCTTGATTACCTTAACTAAAAGTTAAGGTAATCAAAGTCAATCAGCTGTTCTACAACCAAAAAGTCGGAGTACGTAAACTCAGAGTATACAGCTCAAAAATGCCAATAATTGAGTCAAAAACCTCACTGCCATCTCCCCTAGACATTTCCATACCTCCACTTCCCAACTACATCCTCACTAATCTTTTCCACTTCCTAGTCCACCGTTTCTATGACCTCTACTCTTCTTTTCTTTTTATTCTCTTCATTCATCAGATCCTCAAAGTACTACTTCAATCTTCTCATCACTCTCTTCTCCCTTGTTAGAACATTACCGTTTTTGTCTTTAACAAACCCATTTATTCCCGGCTAACCTCTTCTTCTTGATAACATCCTGCACTTCATTATTCCACCACCAGGTTTCCTTCTCATCTTTTCTCTGTCCAGATGACACACCAAGTACCTTCCTATCTGTCTCTGTAATCACTGTTGCTGTAGTAGCCCAGTCACCTGGAAGCTCTTTCTTACCACCCAGAGCATTTAACAGCTCCTTTCTGAACTCATCGCAACGTTCTTCCTTCCTCAGCTTCCATCATTTGGTCCTCTTCTCTGCCTTTACTCTTTTCCTCTTAATCACCACACTCTCTGGCCACACTCTCCCCTGCCCCAACCTTACAGTCCACAATCTCCCTCAGGTTACCTGTTCTACACAGAATGTATTCTACCTGCATACTCCTGCCTCTACGCTTATAGATCACCATGCGTTCCTCCCTCTTTTAGAAATAGATGTTGACTACAGCCATTTCCATCCTTTTGGCTACATCCACCACCATCTGTCCCACCTGGTTCCTTTCCTTGACATCAAACCCACCCATCACCTCCTCATCGCCTCTGTTTCCTTCACCAACATATCCATTCAGATCAGCTCTTATCATCACTCTGTCCTCCCTGGGAATACTCTCTATCACTTCATCGATATCTTTCCAGAATTTCTCTTTCTCTTCTTCATCACATCCAACCTGTGGATCAAAACCACTGACAACATCCAGTATTAGACCTTCTACTTATACCTTCAGACACATCACCCCATCTGACACTCTTTTCACCTCGACTACATTTCTTGCTAACTCCACCGTCAGGACCACCCCTACTCCATTTTTCTTCCTATCCACACCATGGTAAAACAGCTTAAACCCTGCCCCAATGATGTGAGCCTTGCTGCCCTTCCATTTTGTCTCTTGTACACATAATACATCTACCTTCCTTCTCTGCATCATGTCAGCCAGCTCTCTACCTTTGCCTGTCATTGTTCCTACATTTAGAGTTGCTACCCTCAGTCCTACACTCTTGCCTTTCCTCTTCTCCCTCTGTCTCCTGGCACGTCTCCCTTTTCGTGGTCTTCAACTAATAGTAGCACAATTTCCGCCGGCACCCTGTTTGTCAACAGCACCGGTGGCGGTCATTGTTAACCCGGGCCTTGGCCTATCCGGTATGGTGTCGCTTGGATGAACTTGAATGTTAGTTTTGGCAGAAGTGTTTTATGCTGGATGCCCTTCCTGACACAACCCTCACCATTTACCTGGGCTTGGGACTGGCACAAGAGATACACTGACTTGTGGTCCCTACCACTGGAGAGATTTAATTAAAACTTTCAGAAAGTTTTCAGTGGAGATACATCTACGGCTGTTCACAACACAAAGAATCACAGTGCTTTATCTGTCAAATTTATTGCATAGTTTGAATTCCATTCACTAGTTTAACTTAAACTAAAAGCTGACTAATACAGTCCTTGCTCTGCTTTAACTCATCCTCAGATTAAACTGTTTTTGATAGTAATTCAATTTCATTTTTTAGGTTGATGTAATATTAAAATGTCAAATTCGATGATATAATATTGTTACATAAGGTTAAAAAAATGGATTGTTCTGAGGCCAAGTGCTGCGTCAGACGCTTAATTTTTTAGTTGAAAACTGCTGTGTACCAGCATGACTCTGCCACTGACTTGGGACTGCACACTGGCAACAAGCACACAGAATGTTAAATCTGGGTGGAATGTAAAAAAGCTTTGTGCTATGTCAAAATGTTAGATGTATAAAGATGAGTAAAACTGGAAGCATGGCTGATATGTGTCTGGGTAGTGTCTGCACCTGCTAGCCTCACATTTTGATAAGTTCATTTTGATACCCACATTGTCTGTGATTATGAAACTCAAATGGACTGATTGTGATGAGTGACCTGTCTGATTAAAACTTAACTATGTCCTTTGTTGAACTTGTCATGGTTAGTCGAGGTATATTATCAAAGACATGGTCCCAACACCTGCAAGTAAAGGTCAGAGAGAAGCTATCAACTGATCAACATTCGGCAATGTGTTTGGTAATACAACCCTGATTCTGACAAAGTTTGGATATTGTATAAAATGTAAATAAAAACAGGATGCAGCAATTTGCATATCACATAAACCTAGCACATCTCAAAAATGTTGGGATAGGGTAACATAAGGTTATAAAGGTAAGTGGTACAAATAAGAAACAGGTGGAGGAGCATGTTGCAACGAATAAGATTAACTGGCAACAGGTCAGTAAGAGGAATGGGTATAAAAAAAGATGGGCAGTGGTTCACCAGTCTGCAAAAAATGCCTAAAATAGTGGAACAATTTCAGAATAATCTTCCTCAACAGAAAAGTGGGAAGACTTTGAATATCCCATCATCTACAGTTCATAAAATCATAAAAAAAAAAGGAGCTCAAAGGACAAAATTGAAAGTCACTATTGGATACCCATGATCTTTAGACCCTCAGGGGCCACTGCATTAAAACAGGTCTGATTTTGTTCTGGACATCACTGCATGAACTCAGGAACACTTCTACAAATTTATATCTGTAAAAACAGTTTAATCTACCATACAAAAATACTGATTAAAGCTCAAAAATGCAAAAAACAAACAAACATATGTAAACACCATGTAGAAACATTGCCATCTTCTCTGGGTTTGCTTTCAGTGAACAACAGAAGATTATATGCACAATAATGCAAACACCTACAAAAAATGTCTGTATCTCTCAACCTCAAAGAGAAGAGGAGAAGAAAATAGGAGGGCCCCAAGCTTTGCTAAGCAATATTATGCAACCTTGACCTTCTCTGATGATATTGGACAACGACAAAAAAGATCAGATTGGTATTATTTCTTTATTTTTATTGTAAGAAGCCTTAAATAGTTGTCAGTATGAAGGGTAAAGGGCTGGTTTCTGTGGTTGGACACTGTCTTCCTGATTCTTAAAGCTTAAATCTAAACAAGGAGTAGGAATGGGAATTCAATTTATTGTGGATTTTTTTGTAATCTGAACAGGCCCGAATTATACATACAGGCTCAAATATATCCAGAAGGTTCTAGGACGTCTTTGAATTGGACAAGGCCAAGGCCTATAAACTTCTTATTAGTTATCATGATTGACTGTTTGTAATTTAGTTACCAGCATAAAAATAAGTTGTTGGACAGCTTTTTTTGGATTGACTAATACTTACAGTATCTGTCCCCTTCAGCTGAAAGGAAATTGATTTGGAGGTTCAGGAACAACCCAGGAACCACGAAGGCTTAAAAATGTCACAAAATGGAAACTGCTGGAACACAAATGTCCCTGTCCACAGTGAAGCAAGTCTGACATCTTCAAGAACGGAGATAGCTAAAAAAGGAAAGAAGCTCCTGTACTAAAAGCCAGACCTTCAAGCTGGACTGAAATCTACAGCTGGCCACATGGATAAACCAAGTGTGCTCTGGAGAGTTGAGTTGTTTGGCCAAAACAAAAAAAAAGTATGATTAAAGGATTAAATCTAAGGTTTTCAAACCTGAGAACAGTGTATCAACTGTCAGGCATGGTGGCAGTAGCATCATGTTGTGATACTGGTGCACTGCACAAAGTCAATTGCTGATTGGATAAAGCAGGCTACCACTACGCTTCTGGAATGCCCTTCTCAAGGCCTGGACCTAATTGTAATTGGAAATATGTGCTTAAAAGATGGATCTATACAAGGAAACTAACTAATAAAACACATTCTAAAAATTCTGCCAAGAAAATTGGTCAAATATCCACCTAGAATTATACCAGAATCTTGTTGATGGATACAAAAAAGGCAGTGGTTCTGATGCAAGTGATTTTAAACCAAATATTGGGGGGAGGAGGGTATATATATATATATATATATATATGTGTGTGTGTGTAAACAATATATTAGACCCGTTATGTATAACTTTGACCCCTGTGAATTACAGAAAACTTGCAATACATTCAAACGTGTGCACCCACATCATATTTTTTAAAAATCACTGAAGTATGATGTACACTCATTCCACTTGGAAGAGCACTTTAAATAAATTATTAAAAGTCCAAAGTAATGTGACATCCATTACCATAAAAATATTGTAAACATGTAAAACACAGCAGAACAAGAAATGTCATTTGTTCTTTTCCTTGTCTTTTGTGTTTTATATTCATTTTTTCTTTAGTTTTTGAACAGAATAGTTTAATTTTATAACAGTTTTTTTTTATTCATGTTAGACGCACAATTACCTTCACTTCAGGGGCAGTAATGGTTGTAATAACAATAGTTTTTCATAAATAATTTTAAAAAATTGTTTTTAGTTTGAACTTAAGAACTACTGGCTCTAAATATGTATCACATTTGCTGTCTGAAATCTGTTATATTTGTATAAAAATTTGTTATTTTAACATTTAAATGTATGTGACTGCATGTGTGTGATCTGCATGTTTACCCTGAGATGCTGTCTGTGTGCTGCTGGCTCAGTCTCAGCCAGTTTCAAAGTGCTCTCAGCATTATTCAGCCACTCCTCTGAAGCCTTGTGATCTGAAACAAACTTCTGCCACTTGGAGCTGCAATCCTGCCAACGCCTTCACAAACAGAGCAGAGCAGATGGGAAATTATACTTGCTAATTACACAGACACACACAAATAAAACATGTATATGTCATAGCAAAATTAAAGGTACTAAATGCAAGCTATAAAATAAAGACAATTTTTAAAAAATCTTGAGCTATATCAAATGGTGTAGTTAGAAAGAGTTTACTCCAATAGTTTTCTAGATATACTGATAGATAGACAATTCTGAAATGTGGGTACACAAACAAAAGACTTGGCAAAACAAGCTGAAAACTACGTGGAAGCTTGAGTCACATGATTGACCTACATTAGGTTGGCTGTAGTCCGTGTAGGTAAACAAATATGGTGGAATTGGAATAGATTCTCAGAGAAGATGGTTAAATGGAAATTCCATTCCATCCGCTTCCTCTTATCTGGGGTCGGGTCACGGGGGTAGCAGCCTAAGCAGGGAGACCCAGACTTCCCTCTCCCCAGCCACTTAGGCCAGCTCCTCCGGGGGAATCCCAAGGCGTTCCCAGGCCAGCCGAGAAACATAGTCTCTCC
>NC_051452.1:16317875-16318879 GCF_001649575.2 Kryptolebias marmoratus | reverse complement strand
GAAAAAGGGCAACCTTGGCGGAGTCCAACTCTCACCGGAAACGAGTCCGACTTACTGCCGGCAATGCGGACCAAGCTCTGACACTGGTCATATAGGGACCTAACAGCCCGTATCAAAGGGCCTGGTACCCCATACTCCCGGAGATCCCCCCACAAGACTCCCCGAGGGACACGGTCGAACGCCTTCTCCAAGTCCACAAAACACATGTAGACTGGTTGGGCGAACTCCCATGCACCCTCATGGACCCTGCTGAGGGTATAGAGCTGGTCAAGTGTTCCACGACTGGGACAAAAACCACACTGCTCTTCCTGAATCCAAGGTTCGACTATTCGATGGACCCTACTCTCCAGAACCCCCGAATAGACCTTACCAGGTTGGCTTAAGAGTGTGATCCCTCTGTAGTTGGAACACACCCTCCGGTCCCCCTTTTTGAATAAGGGGACCACCCCCCCGGTCTGCCTATCCAGAGGAACTGCCCCCGATGTCCACGCAATGTTGCAGAGTCACGTTAACCAACACAACCCTGCAACATCCAGAGCCTTAAGGAACTCCTTAAGGAAACTCATCCACCTCCGGAGCCTTGCCACTGAGGAGTTTTTTAACCACCTCGTGACCTCAGCACCGGAGATTGGAGAGCCCAACCCAAAGTCCCCAGGCTCTGCCTCCTGAATGGAAGACGTGCCGGTAGGATTAAGGAGGTCTTCGAAGTATTCGGCCCACCGACCCACAACGTCCTGAGTCGAGGTCAGAAGCACACCACCCTCACTATAAACAGTGTTGGTGCTGTACTGCTTTCCCCTCCTGAGACGCCGTATGGTGGACTAGAATCGCCTCGAATAGGTACGAAAGTCTTTTTTTCATGGCCTCTTCAAACTCCTCCCATGCCCGAGTTTTTGCCTCAGCGACCACCCGAGCCGCATGCCGCTTGGACTGCTGGTACCCGTCAGCTGCTTCTGGAGTCCCACAGGCCAAAAACGCCTGATAGGACTCCTTCTTCAGCCTGA
>NC_051452.1:16302210-16317042 GCF_001649575.2 Kryptolebias marmoratus | reverse complement strand
GAACCTCTCAACCTCACACACCAGCTCAGGTTCTTTCCCCACCAGAGAGGTGACATTCCAAGTCCCGAGAGCCAGCTTCTGTAGCCGAGGATCAGACCGCCTTTGGCCACCACCCATCTCACATTGCACCCGACCCCTTTGGCCCCTCCCATAGGTGGTGAGCCCATGGGAAGGGGGACCCACGTATCCTCTTCGGGCTGTGTCTGGCCGGGCTCCATGGGTAAAAACCCGGCCACCAGGCACTCGCCAACGTGCCCCACCTCCAGGCCTGGCTCCAGAGTGGGGCCCCGGTGACCCGCGTCCGGGCGAGGAAACACTGAGTCCAACATTTTCACTCATCATAATGGGTCTTTGGGCTGTACTTCTTCGGGCTCCTCACCTAGGACCTGTCTGCCTTGGGTGACCCTACTAGGGGCATTAAGCCCCTGACAGCATAGCTCCTAGAATCATTGGGTCACTCAAACCCCTCCACCACGATAAGGTGGCAGCCCAGGGAGGGGTTAAATGCAAGCCATTTACCATTTATATTAAATAGAAATATAAATGGTAAATGGCTTGCACTTATATAGCGCTTTAACTAGTCCAAGAACCCCAAAGCGCTTTACACTACAATCATTCACCCTTTCATCCACACACTGATGGTGGTAAGCTACATTGTAGCCACAGCTGCCTTGGGGCGGGCTGACAGAAGTGAGGCTGCCATCACACCGGCATGGAACACTGGCGCCACCGAGCCCTCTGACCACCACCAGTAGGCATAGCGGGCAAAGTGTCTTGCCCAAGGACACAACGGATGAGACAGCCGGAGCGGGGGCCTGAACCAGCAACCCTCCGATTACAGGACAAACCCCTACCTCCTGAGCCACTATAAGAGTCAAGCTGCTGCTAAATGTGGAGGTTAAACTACAAAGCAAGATTTACGGCTTAGCCAGCTATACTGAAAAGAAAGTCAGACTTTTCGGTTTCACCACGAGAGTCTCTTTGAGTGTGGCTAGATCACCATGATAACAAAGGCTGACCTCATCACCTCATCTTGTCTGGATCTTTATATTCTTTTCTACATTAATGCAATTTGTTGTACTCTATGATTGAAGTCTTCTTTATTTGTTGTTGAGGTTTTTTCAACTTTGTTTGTCTGATTTAATGTTTTTGAGTGGATTGAGCGTGGAACATCCCTAACATGTTAATATTATCACCATCACTAAAGTACTTGTTATTTCTTAGACAAGTTTTAGGTATAATCAAGCCAGGCTATGGAAACAAAGCCCAACTTTGTTGAACTTGCTTGGTATTATACTTCTTTGAACAAGAAAATACTGTATTTCCTTTGTGTTTGATCCTCTTCTTACTTGAGTCTGTCCTTGTAAAGCTTGTTCAGCTTGTCCCAGTTAGTACTGAGGAAGGCAGCGGTATCCTGGATTCTTTGGCCCTCCAAAGGCTGAGCAGCTAACACCATTTCCTCTTTGTGGACTAGTGCTGTCTCCACAGGTCCTTCTAGTTTGTTGATGTTTTCCTCCACTTCCTGTGTATGAGAAGGAAGAAAAGACACAAAGAAATGGGACTAAACAGATAATTTAAAAAATATCTTAAATGACACTTCATATCAGTTTGAAGTAAAAAAATGGCACCAATGAAATTTCCAAACAGATCAAGGACCAAGTCCCTACAGACAGATTTGAAAGATGTCAAAAATGCTTAATCTTAACCCTTGAGTACTGTTAAGTTGTTTACAAGAGAAAATAATGAATTTTGTGCCACAATCAACTTGCTAAAAAAAGAACCAACCACAAAAGTCATGGAGCAAAAAAAGGACTGAGCAATAATAATGGTGTCAGAGAAAAGATTAAAGAAGTTGAAAAGCTCTACAGGAAACTACAAATACAAAATGTGATTACTGGCTACTATCTGTAGGAAGTCGAATCAGACTGCTATACACCAGCTAGCCACACCAAACTTTAAAGACTTAGAGAAGTTTTGCTTCAAGGTCATTTCCAAGTTGCAAATGAACAAAACAGGAAAAATGCAAAAACACTGACCATTCTTTGAGGGACTGTAGTTTAAACACTCTAACTTTTTTCAAATATTATCTTTCTATTATTTAACTACAACTGGGCAAATTTATTCTCTGTCATCTGTATGAATGTTAATTGACATCTGCTGCAAATTTAAGCATTTCTAGAAACCAATGACACTTGGTCACAACACTCCATCTACAATAGATGACTCTACCTTAGCCGAAAATCTGTGGGCCCTACAAAGAAACATCTTAAGAATGGCTTGAAGAACACAACAAAAACTTTGACCTATTAATTTGACCTCAAGACCCTTAAGACATCCATATAATGACATCTAATGGCATCTGAAGTAAGCAAGCAAAAGAGGGTACCAATCTATTACTGACATTATGATAAAGGACACCCCAGATGTTCTTTGTCTATGCCTTGATTGATCTGAACAAAAAGGGTACCTCCTGCACAGTTCAAATTTAAAGTTTTAAAACAACTCTTTGTTTACTAAAACAATTGCATTTTCTTCCACTTTTTTGTGGTTGGGTCATAGAGGCAAGAGGCCCAGAATGAAACCCAAACATCCCTCTCCCCAGTGACCCCATACAGCTCCTGGAGGATCCTGAAGTGTTCACTCAAGCTATTTCTGAGTCTGCCTCAGGTTCTTCCTCCAGTGGGACATGTTGGGGAAACCTCCAGTTGATAGGCATCCAGGTGGTATCCAAATAAGATGTCCAATGCACCTCAGCTTACTCCTTTTTATGTCAAGTAATCAGCTGCCCCTGGCTGACGAAGCTCCTCGTCCTATCTCTAAGGCAGATTTAGGCCACCATATGAAAGAAGTTCATTTCAGCCCCTAGCATCTGGAATTTAGTTCTTGCGGTTATGATCCATATTTCATGACCATAGTTGAAGATTGGAACATAGTTGGACGTGTAAATCAAGAGCTTTGTCTTTCAGCTCAACTCCTTCTTCACCATTTAGAATTATAACCTGAGACTGAGTTTCTGAGTCTAATCCCATTCCTACACAGTTGGTGATGTGTGTAGGAATGAATCTGGCAGAACAACATGAAGTGGGTGTTCATAAAAAACAATAAATGAATGAAACATTGCTCTGCCTAAATCAGTGCATAAAAATTTTTTTTTTAGTATGTAGTCAGAACTAGAACCATGTGTCTTGGAATAATGTAGGATGCAAAAAGGAACAGAATGAAAACTGTTTGATATCAGAAAATTAGGCACATTCTTTACAGGAAAATTATAAAGATACAAACATGCTAACATTAAAAAATGGTGGTATATTCATAATTTCTTGAGAAATGTTGTTTGTTCCTTCCAGAGAGAAACTCTGAAGCGGCGCTGACCTTCAGGCAGAGCTCTTGCTGGGGCAGGTTATAATACGCTGCAGGCCAGTATTCAGGAGAGTTCAGCTTGAAGTCTGTCTCTGACACTGAACGCAGCAGTGCCTGGAGCTCCGTTAGATACTCCTAGTTACACACACACAGAGTAAACAGAGGCAGATCAGAAAAAGACAGAAATGTTATGACTCCAAAAATAAATAAATCTGTTACATCATTCTCGCTATTCTCCAGATAGGTAACATATCGTAGCAAATCCCATGTGAATTGAATGCTGACATAAAGCCCTAGATGGTCTCAGATGTGTTGGTTGCCATGTGATCTCACGGTTTTCTGAAAATTCCTTTCATGAAATGCTTCATTAGTCCCTTTCAAATGTCATTTAATACTGAGTCAAATGGCTTAATTTACACAAGTGTTGGATTATTGAAAAGTTTAGGTAAAAACATTATAGACACAATCATCTAAGTCAGGCATGGCAAATGAAGCTTGTAGCTACTGGGAAGAGGTGCTAGGATGTAAACACTCCAACTGTGTTCATTTCACCTCATTTGTATTCCTGCATCAAAGCCGATCGCTCCCTCTCTAATTAAAGGTCACTTTTTAATCAAGCCACAATATAACACTCATAATGGCATTATTAGTCTCCTCACAGTAAGTTGATGATAGCTGCAGTTTTTAAGTGTGTAAGAGGAGTGGGATTTTCTTTGCAGAATGGTCTCTGGAGGAATTAGACTGTCTCAAGAAACACTTACATTTTTTTCCAATTTAAAAAGAGTCCATTTACAAACCTTGTTTGTGAAATACCCACAATGGTCACTGAAATAACTTGAAACTGATAAAAGTAATAAACAGAAAAACATTACTGAAAATGAACTGATGAAAATCAATGACTGCATTTGAATTTTCATTTAACAGAATTATTTTAAAAACTAATGAAACTAGCCTTGAGAAAAGGATGGTACCCCTAAAAAAGATTTAAAATAATTTGCCCACAGGGACATGTCAAACTAAAGAGTCTGTAATCAGTCAGTCTGCCCATTTAAAGGGTGAAAAGTAGTCACATTGCTGTTTGGTATCATGGTGTGTACCACATTGATCATGGAGCACAGAAAGCTGAGATAAAAGTTGTCTTAGGAGTTTAGAAAGACAATGAATAGTCTTGATTCAATAACGTAAATCATGCAATTAGGATTCTTATCTTGAGATATCCTTATTGTAGAGCAAATCTGTTCTGGCACATGTAGGCAGCCATCTTCTCTGTATTTTATGCCTGACATGTTACAACAGGACAAAAAAATATACAATGATTGACATTGTGTCAAAGGTAAAGACTATAAGACCATCTCCAAGCAGCTGGATGTCCCTGTGACTACAGCTCCACAGATTATATAGAAGTTTAAGGTCCACAGGACTGGAGACAACCTCCCTGGATGTGTCAACTGATGATAAATTGAAGAGATGGATAATATGAATTGTAACCAAAGAGTCCAGAACAACCTCCAAAGAGATTAGAGGTGAATTAAAGATCAAAGTTCATCAATGTCAGATTGCACCATCGGTCTGTTTGAGCCAAAGAGGACTTAATGGAAGACGACTGAGGAGGACACAAGATCTTAAAAAGGAGAATTTGCCAAAATACATATTGAAAAGCCGCAAAGCTTCTATCAGATTGTCCTTTGGACAGATGAGACAAAACTGGAGCTTTTTAACAACAAGTCCTATCAACTCTGTGTTCACAGAGCCAAAACTGAAACATCCAAAGAAAAAAACCCTGTACCTACAGTGGAACATGGAGGAGGCTTGGTTCTGTTCTGGGGCTGCTTTGCTGCATCTGACTCAGGGGGTCTTGAATCTGTTCAGGGTCCAATAAATCACAAGACTATCAAGGCCTTCTGGAGCCAAATGTGCTGCTCAGAAGCATAAAGTTTGGTCGTAGTCTCAGGTCGTGGGTCCTCCAACAGGATAATGACACAAAACACACAGCTAAAAACACCAAGAATGGCTTTGAACCAAACATTGAACCATTCTGAAGTGGCCTCTGAGCCCCAATCTAAATCCTGTTGAAAATCTGTGGAAGGAGCTGAAACATCTGGAGAAGGAACCCTTCAAATCTGAGACAGCTGGAGCAGTTTGTTCATGAGGAGTGGACCAAAATACCTGTGGACAGGTGCAGAAGTCTCAGAGAGAGAGATACAGAAAACACTTGGTTGCAGTGGTTCAACCAAAGGGTTATGCAACAAAATATGATGTTAAGGGTACATTATATTTTTTGTCAAGACCAGTTATATTAGTTTATTTTATTTTAAATAATTCTGTACAACCAAAATTCAAAAGCAATGAAGATTTTCACAAGTTAATTTTATCCATTTTTTTCTCTTATTACAGTTTCAAGTTGTTTTTGTGACATTTGGGGTTTTTTTTTTCTTATTTATTGAAAGGATACAAACAAATTTGTCAGTATCTAATTCTTCTACAAAGACATTCTAGAACTTTCAGTACCAGAACCTCATTATAAGATTTAGGTGAATGTCTGTATATATTTGACCCAGTATACAAAATTTGACCCTGTGTGGATCAGAGAATATCCACAAAGAATTAAAATTGTACATCCAATTCTGGTTTTTAAAAATGTTTGAACTTGTATATTGTGCAGTCATTTAACCCTTGAAAAGAATGGTTCAAGTAAATCAATAAAAACTTAAAGGTAATATGACATTCATTCTCATGATGAGTGGATATAAACTTTTGACTGCAACTGTAATTTCTGAGGTGAAATGAAAGACTAGTTCAAATGTCCCAAGTTTTCTTCTTTGTTTTTTGTTACTATTACTACATGTCTGTGATGAAAAGGTTTGTTACACTGGGTTTTAGTTGAATGGATGTATGAATACATTATTTTCAGTATATTTTCAGCAAATTGACTTTGTTTTGTAACAAAAGCACTAGTATTGCTGCCATAATATTAAAAAGTCAGTTTAATCTCATCATAAACCTGTTTATAACCTGTTTATATTTTCAGCAAATTGACTTTGTTTTGTAACAAAAGCACTAGTATTGCTGCTGTAATATCAAAAAGTCAGTTTAATCTCATCATATACCTGTTTATAGGTAATATTATTATAATATTATTACAAATTATTGCATATTTTTGCTGTCAGGCCAAAACCCAAATTTTTAAGAAATTAAGATAATTATGATAATAATTTCTTTTTAAAATGGTATTATTGTGATTATTTGGATTTTTATTATGACTACCAATATTCATACTACTGTATTATAATTGATACAATTGCTATCTTGTTATATAATATAACAACAACTATTTTCTTGTTTGTTTTATGGTTTAATTTTTTTAATCAGTATTTTTTTTATTATTTTGTGTACCTATATATAAACATTTAATGAACAAGGTGACTAAGTAATACCAAAAAATATGTACCAGTGGAAATTTCATTAGGCAACAAACTGGCCAATTGGAAATGATCTTTGTTCAGTAATTATTGTCCTATTCTTTTTTTCTGTCTTATTCACTTATTACAGTGTCTTTCCCTATAATACCACTGATTAAACTTATTTCATAAACAAATAAAGAGAAAAGGAATCATCTCAGGCATCATTGATCACATGAAACTGGAGTCTTTGTAACTAAAAAAGGCACAAATCCTCCTGATTGTTGTTGTGAAAACCATATTTTTTTCTTTTTTTAAAAGGGTAGTCACATGTTCACAGCTCTCTTTAATACTTTTTATTAGTTACCCATCCATAAAACCACAGATGTGAAGGGTGACAATTAGAGTTGATGCATTCAAAATCATGAAAGTGATGAAAAAAGTGGGGTTTGGCTTGACAGTGATGATATTATATATAGTTTTGTTGGATGATATAATTTGCACCAATCCATACACAATAAACAAGGAATTTGTGTTTGATCAATTATTTCTTTGTAGTAACAGTGTTTTTGTCAATAAATCTCATATCGTTGGAAAGCCTGTTTATTTCCCCTTAAATGGTGCTACATCTGGGTTATGCAGCAAAGCTGAGTATGGGGATTGTGCCCATAAAAAACTTGCTAAATCTTCTTTTTCCAATGCCTGACTGGTGTCTGATTTTCAGCACCTGTAAACATGGACCCAACTGAAGAAGTCATTTTGGTGTCTGCTGCAAGAATGCAGCATTTGACCTATCTAGACTGGGACCTATCTGCCCGTACAATAATGCAACTTCAAGCTGGTGTTCTGCAAAACTAAGCGGCAGCATTATTTGGAGTGAGCTAGAGTACCATCTCAAAATTGAAGGCTAAGTTCCATATAACAGATGATGTTAGAGACAGGCGTGAAATTGACATTCCACAAGATAAGATTCTGCTATCAGTGCCAAATCTGTAACACTACAGTCTGTGACCAACCTCTGTCCTCCAAAATAACAACATTATGTGGGGGGCAATCAAAGACTACCTCCAGAATTTGGGAGTGAAGAGGATAGAATGGCCTGCCTGCAGTCGTGACCTCAATCTCACTGAACTGGTTGAAAAATTAGTTGCCATCCCACAGCAGTGTGTGAACAAGCAGGTTGGCAGAATGAGGACGAGGTGCAAGGCTGTTGTGGCTGTATATGGTTCTTCCACATGCTACTGAGGTCCCTGTTTTTTTAAATAAATAAATTGCTAATTTGCCAAAATGTATTGTTTCTTGAGACTTTAATTATCCACACCAAAAAAACAACAAAAAAGAGTGAACAGCAGAATAAGCTGTTTGGCAGAAAATATTTGGCAAGTTTTTTACGTACCCAATCCACATACTAAACTCTGCTGTTCAATTCACAAATGCAAATCCTTAACAAATGTGACACCATTTAAGGGAAAATAAACATGCTTTTCAGCAATACAAGATTAATTGCCAAGAACTCTTGTTACAACAAAGACAAAGTTTATTTTTAGTTTGCTACCATTTTATGAATAGAACCTACTGTACATTCTCAAATCTTTTAACTTTAAATTTATCCCAGAGCCTGAACTGAATTGGAAAAATTATTGTTTAAATATTTTTTATAAGTTGTTTTCAAAATAAATAAATAAAATAGATTTTAAATTACAACATTTAGTTTAAATATGTTTTATTTAACAAAGCTAATCAAAAACAGATAATTTTGACACCTACGTCTAAAATACTAAGGCTCTGCATGTTTATCTCTTGCACTCCACTTTATATTAATTCTTTTAATACTTTATCTTTTTTTATTATTTTGTTCTATGATGTTTCTATAATTTATGCTTAACAGTTTGTTTCCTTTTTCGGGTTTTATAGTATACTGCTGAGTACCGATTGGGCAGCAACTGCAGATCAAACTACAAGCTGTCTTGAACACTCTTATTGGAGTGTCAGCATGAAAACAGAAATGTTCTTTAGTCGTGGTTAAATAATAAGATTGTCATTGTTGAAGATTAAAGAGCCAGGTTTGAATAGTCATGATTGTTTTGCTTTGAATAACCCAGTGTGACAAACACAAATTAATAACCACTCATGGATGGTTTGGTATTGATTGATCCAAAGGCTCAAAATAATACAGTTGAGTAGCACACATGAACACAGCTTTTTAAATTATTTTTCAATCACAACCTTTTTAGACATGAGGTGGGTGTTTGTGATTTGCCCGTGTGTTGCACAGTGATGACAAAAGAGCAGAGCAGATGCTGATGATGAGAGGGAGCTCTTGTCAGCATGCCGTTTTTCTTCTTCAGCATTGTAAGCCAAATCAGCTTTGTTTTGCAGTTTTTTAATTGCCTGATGATGCCATCACTTTTTGAGACACACTTACAATAAGGCTTGTTTTTGTTCCTCAGTAAATCTGAAATTAAAATGTTAATGCAAGACAAGATTTAGAAAACTTGCAACTCTCAGTATCGGGTAAACTTTGCTCTTTTTTGGACCACTTGGACTGAATACACATGTAAACCATACTAAACTGCATCAGAACCTCTGGAAGAGCAGCAGTATGATGCAATGATTGATGTATGATTTTTTCTCTTTAAGGGATGGCTATTCTTCTGTGGTTTGACAAAATTTCATTTTTTTTATGGGGAAAGTTTTCCATTTTTTTGCTACACGGTGCGGTGGAATATTATCAGATGTCATGGAGCATTATGGAGCATTATTCTCCACTTAGATACATGTTTGGATGTTTTTGTTGTCTTTGTTTTTGGTATGGGTTTTTTCAAAGTTGTGGGATAAGGGTATTTCAGTAATTAGATTTTTTTTCAGAAACCAGTGTTGAAAAACATTAAAAAACAAGTGGTTAAAACACAAAAAAAATATTTTGCAATTTCATAAGATGTTTTAAGCTTTAAGTTCTGTCATAAATCAATAAAAAAATTAACAAACCTTCTTCAATGTCAAAGAGAAATCTAAATTTTTACAAAATAACACCAGGTAAATAAAAAAAAGTAATATAAATTATGTAACTGCACAAATATTTACCCCCTTTTAAGTGGCTGTCCTAATTCAATCAGAGTCAGGGGACTAAGCTTCCCCAGGAGTTCTGTTAAATCCATCATCAAGAAATGTAAGGAATATAGAAAACTAGAGTGTCTAGATTGTTTAAAGGCTCTAGTGAAGATTTTTTCTGAGTTTTTTTTTTTCAACAGTGGTTTTATGTTTGCCACTTTCCCATAAAGCTGTGACTGGCGAAGAACCTGGGCAACAGTTGGTATAGCTCAGAAAGCTTGGATCTTCTTCAGAGTGCTCACAGGGGTCTTGGTGGTCTCTCTTACTATTCTCCTTCTTCACAGTCCCTCAGTTTGTGAGGACAGCCTGCTCTAGGTAGATTTACACGTCCCATATACCTTCCATTTCTGGTAACTCTAAATTGCCCTCCATTGTGAGTGAGAGCAAGGTATATCCCGCCTCTCACACAATGATAGCTCGATAACAGCGCCTCTGTGACCAGGACAGAAATATGGGGGTAAAGAAAATGGATGAATAGATATTCTATAAGCAAAAAGAAAATCAGATTTTTTCCACTAACCTTTTATCACTAAAAATCAAATAACCTTCTTTTTTTTTTAATATTCCTCCCTGATGAAAAAATGCAAATACCAAAACATGCACAGCAGTTGTGATCCAACAAAAAATATTTCTTTGGGGCCAAAATGTTTTACCAAACTAGTTTGTCAAGACTTTAGTCAAAGAAAAAAAAGACAATAGTTCAAAAATAGCTACATTAAATTTTGTCAGGAATTTTTTTCAGTGTCTAAACAAAACATTTGTGCTAAAGTTAAAAGTTAAACCAGGCATGTGATTACAAAAACATCCTTGATCCATCCACTCAATCAGTGACAGCCTTAAATCTGACTGTTTAGATGTGTATCAGTCCAAGTACTGTACAACACTTCACTGCATGTGATGCTTAGGTGTGAGTGACCCACAGGATACATACTTCTTCAGTGATTGGGAGCTCAGGGAACTGCCAGAAATGTGATTGGTTGGTGGAAGGGGCAGCATGCATGACACAAACCAGGCAGAGCAACCATTGAGAGATAAACATGTGAGCATGCCTCACATGTACACAAAACACATGTATACAAGAATGTAGCAAAGAAAAACAAAAAAAGCAACTTTGCCTTTTTTATAAATTAAAAAAACATTTTCTCCAATTATCCAGTTTCCCCCTTTTTAAATTATTAATAAATGATGCAATATATTTTTAGATTCAGTTCAGGGCAACCATGTTGATTTTTTTCAAGCTTTTATTAGATTCAACATGAAGTTTTATTGTCTTAAAATTTAAGAGGTTTTATTTGATTGTTTTTAACCTTAATGGTGAAGGTTCAGGACTGATTTTTTCTTCTTTTTTTGGCTGCTCCCATTAGGGGTACGACAACCTGAGCTGAAATACTCGTTTTAAATTCTGTCTACTTTTGTCACTCCTAGTAAAAACCATAACGTTTTCAGCTCCCCTTTCACTCTGGCAGCTGTCCTTCTGTCACAAATCACCCCTGGCTCCATCCACTCCACTCTGCCTGCACTCTTTTCTTCACCTCTCGTGTTCTGCCCATTGCTTTGAATGGTTGACCCCAGATACTCATCCATCTTCTATACCTCTACTCACTGCAGCCTCACGGTTCCACTCTCATTCACACACATGGATTCTGTCAAGATTTTTACTGACTTTCTTTTTTTCTACAGAGCATACCCCACCTCTCCAGGCTCTATTGCACTCTAATGCACCTGCTCCCCAGTCTCACTACAGATCACAATGCCATCTACATACCTGACTACATCGGTCAACCTGTCCATCATCACTGCAAACAAGAACAGGTTCAGACTGATCCCTGATGTACGCCCCCCCCCCCCCAATAGAAATGGCGCTATGTACAAAAAGTGACAGTATGCTAAAAACAAAAATTTATCAAAGCCAGTGCTGAGTACCTGTCTATATTGAGCACTAGTCTCACTGTGCTTACATGATCTGTCATACCTGGGTATGCCTTACCCAAACACATACCTTGGGTATATCACACCCAAACTTTCCAGGTATGAAGAGCAAGGTCAAGAAGCTAGAAGGAATTGTTAATGCGAGTCCTAACTGACCAAACGAGTTATTATTAGCAATTTAAGCTACATTACACTGCATTTTGTGCATTTAAACATCATACAAGTGTTTACAGAAAGACATTAAACACTACTATATGTTAGCTGAAGTGCTAATAAACAATACATTTCTATTACTGTTGTCACTTAGCATTCACAGGGCAGCCATATTGGAATTTAATGTTGGGGACTTTTTTCAATTCAAATAAATGTGCATATGACTAATCATACACTGCAGCTCTATATGGTAAGAGATTTTAATGAGAATTTATGGTTAGCAGGGTTTTAAAACTTTGCAGTCATGTTAATACTGAAAACAACACACTGTTGTTGAAAAGTCAGGGCCTTAAAGAGTTAGTATTATGTACTAGTAAGTACTTTTTGTTAGTGTTACATATATACAACTGTTGCCAACTGAAACTCACACATTGTCTTTTGAAGGGTATGAACTTGCCCTCCACCTCAACCCAGCGTGTGTTGAGATGGAGTTGGCGGGGCTCCACTAGATTGGCGGCTCCAGCCTTTGAGAGCTGATTGGCTAAGCCCTGCAACTCCTTAAGCTCCTCCTTCTTCTTGTCGAACTCTGAGCCAATTTCCTATTGGACAAAATCAACCGAAACGTCACTCGCTATTGGCTGGAACCCGAGTGGATGAAGCACACAGAGGCATGTGGATGTGCTCAAAAAACACATTTTTACGCAAACACCAACTCATAAAGTGACAATAATACATCATTAAAATAAATAATAGTTTCACATTCATATACACTAGCACACACTAACAAAAACACAACGCATTAATTAAAGGGACAAAACATCATGTTTGTCAGTGTCAAACATACACATAAGAATAAATATGTATATTCAGAGTGAATGTAACATTCCATATAATATAGTAAAAAGCTGCTGTAAACAGAAGGAACACATGCCTCAAGACTTTATTTACACAAAGGAGTACAATCACTGGCCAATACAGAAGAGTGAGTAGTGTGTGTGAGGCTCAAAAAAAGCAGAAAGCAATATGCTGACAAACTGACAGATGGCCAGACAGACAGAGAGACAGGTATTGGGAAAATCTTTGTCGTGGAAATGACAGGTGAACTTTTGGCAAGCAGGTGACACTTCTGCTTAGCGAAATGTCATAGTGATCATCTGAAAATGAAAGACATATACAGAGTCAGATGGAGATGCAGGACATTAGATGAGGTCCAAGGTTTGTCTTTCTAACAATTTCTGAATCAAAATACTCTAAATCACTTGCCCCCCTCCAAAAAAACAAACAAATAAACAAACAAAAAAACAATAAAACAAAACATTTAATCGCTAATCTTGACAATGGTTCATTTGTATTTTCGACATATATGAGTCAAAACTATTTAAAAGATAGGTATAACAATAGAACACAATAAAATGTGTTGCTTATGCTCTTTTTTTCCACTTTTACACAAAAATGAAACTTCTTATCCATTTTAAAAATGTATAAATCCTTTCTATTGTTTAACAGAAAGCACTTTTGTTGGGCTCATGTTCCCTGTGAAACGGATATTTGCTACAACTTGTTACTGCCTGCACTCATTTCCAATTTTCCATCAGTATTTATTGCAAGTGTTTTATTGTGTGTGAATTTTGAATCTTGATTTTTTTTTCAATAATGAAAATAAAATGTCTGATCAAACGACTCATTAATCAAAGTTCAAGCTTTAACTAAGGACCAGTCTACACTAATCTCAGTATTTATTAAAACAGCTTTTTTTTAATGTTTGGCTTTTTTTGTCTGAGCACTAGTCTATTAATACATGCCCAGGCTCCACCATTAGGTGGAGAGAATGTCCACATTAACAACATATCAAAATCACTGATCATAAAGAATTCTAGACGTTATGACCCTGTTGGGAATCAAAGCCAGCAGGACCCAGTTTATGGGAGCTGCCAGCTTAGATTTTGGGGAACATAATCTGGGCACTTGCAATGTGAGGCTTTAAGTCCCACCTACTCCTTCGTACACAGTTATGGTGTTACATGACCTTTCTGTTAAGCATGAAATAACTAATCACAGCTAAACGTATTAGAAAGATTATTTGAACATACAGTACAGCAGCAAGATAAGAACTATGTAAATCAACAAGAGTCAACCCCTAGAAAAAATCTTTGAGGTGTAATTTTATTTCTTAATAAAGGCAATGTCCCATCTATTTACATGAAGGGGGCAGGAATTAAAACTTACTGGGATTAGCTTATGGGACAGCTGGTCCACTTCCAATCCCATTGATTGTAAAGATTTAGCTAACAAATGATGATTAAAATACGAAGGCTATTCTTTGCTTGGTTAAAGATTTTTCAAAAAGAATACATTATTTCCGCAATATGTATGAGCATGCACCAGAGAGACCCAAACCAGACATTCATTATCAGAGCACAGCTACATAGGGAATAATGGTATTTCATGAAATATATAGTGCTTCCTTAAAATTTTCTCCAAGACTGCAGTGACTGAAAAGTTCAACTGGGTGGTTGTTTAGTGGATAGTGCTTTTGTAGCAAATCAGGAGTTCCCTGCGTTTTAAGAACCTTTGTTTCAGATTTTACAAATCTCCAATTTTTCTCAACAAAATTTCTGTTTGTGGACAAGAGCTGAAAATGTTAACAGAAAATATCTGAAACAGTGCAGAAAGGGCTTAAATTAGTCAGCAAGTTATACTTTTCACAGTAAAGTATTTCAATTACATAATTTTAGCAGCATTTAACCCCATACTACGTGGCGGCCCGCCCACGGGCCGTTTTACTGCCTTTTCTATTCAAATCTGTATAGTTTTTGCTACATTTATTGTTTTTATAAACTTAAATTTCAAAATAGCAGTGTTTTGGCGCCACTTTTGATTG